>NW_027431072.1:0-32023 GCF_044706935.1 Curcuma longa | reverse complement strand
GAATGTTTTTAATCAACTGATACAGTTGATTGGATTTGAGTAGAGGGTCTTAGAGATACAGTTGATTGGATTTTGGTAGAAGAGTAGAATGTCCTAGAGTCAATTATAGAAGTTGACTAAGCATTGATGAATCAACTTATGGTTTAGAACAGTTAATCGATGCTACAATGACCAATTTAAACTAAGTCGAAGATGGAAGTTTTAAAATACTTTGAATAAGATCTAGGAAGCAATCGACTGATAGGTGACACCTAGTCGATTAATAGTCTCTAGATCAGCAAATGGTCGCATTCGATGTGAGGACTATAAAAAGGGTTCAGGAGGTAGCGAAAGAGATAATCTAATAAGTGCAAAATACGCCTATATTTTGTCTCTTCAAGAACCTAGCTTCATTGTTCCATTTATATTTGCTTTTAATCCTTGTGTTTGTTGATTACTATAAGAGGCTTCTCCACCTCTAGTGTTTAATTAAATAGGAGAAAAATAGTAGACTTCATGTGCATAGGTCGTGGATATAGCAGTATGGGGGTTATGAACCACATAAATCTTGATGTCTACTAGTTTTGATTTCTGTTTCGTTTGGTTTACTTTATTCCACTTTATATTACTCATGTATAGAACACTAACATTGCAAAAAATATTCGCACCCCCCTCCCTTAGCGGCCATCACTGATCCCATCATCATGTGCCTAGGAGAGGATAGATCTCAACTTAGGCTGACCATTAGGATGGTTATAGTCGACTGTTTAATCAAATAAAGGGTGTCTTCGTTACCTAGTGGTTGAGTTGACTTAAGTACTCCAACTGGGGAATATAATATTTTTATTTGGGGCAAAGTTTAGAGTCAATCGATTATTGAGTTAATCCAGTCAAATAATGTTGGTTGAATCAATAAGGCAATCGACTCAGTCTGATCATCCAGCAAATAAAATGTTTATATTTGTAACTAAGTTGACTATGGAAGTAGCTAGTCGATTGAAGTTGAACCAAAAAAGTTGGAGAAAGTCATTGATAAGAAAAAGTTGCATGACAATGGTTGAATAGCATAACTGCTACAGTGCATTAATCAACTAATGATGAAATCTAGTTGACTAATCATCATCAGGACAATCAAATGGTAACCAACCAATTGAGGGATATTTAAAGGAGTGAAGAAGAGGCATTTGGAGTTAATGCTAATTGTCATATTTTCTTAACATTCTAAGCTTATTGGAAACTCTCTTCCCACCAATTGTAAATCCTAAATTTAATCTTTAGAAAGTTTGTAAAAGATTTCCTATCTCCAAAAAGAAGTCTGAGAAGGAAAAAATATAAATGACTTTTGAGAGTGGATCATAGAATATGGATTAGGAATGAGGTTTGAAACAACGTACACCGCATGTTAGCATTGGTATTGTGTTTTAGTATTAATTTCTATTGTGTATTTGTATTTAGTTGCTATCATCTCAAGTAAAATTGGTATTCACCCCTTGCTCTACCCTCTAACCATCATCATTATCATCAGGCCCCAACATAGTCGATTGATTGATAACAAGACAACAAAATAATAACTAAAGAAGATTCAAGGATATAAAAGGAAGAGCAAGAGGAGCAGTTAAAAGCCAGTAAAATATAGATTGTATAATCCAAAAGCCCTTGTTTCTTATACTCTTAGCCTAATCCTCTAAGCTTTCATTATAAAGATCATGTAGTAAGAGGCTTATCCACTTTCGTTATTTGCAAAGGAGAAAGATAATTAACTTTCAAGAGTGACTCACTGACAAGTCATACATTGTGGAGTAAGAATAAAAGTTCCAAGCCACATATGATTTGTTAGCATTGACTTGTTTATGTTTTCATTTTCATTGCATATAATTGTGTTTGACCTTACTAATATAGTAGCGAGACCAAGTGTAATTTGCAATTCAATTATTATTCACCATCCCCCTCCCCTTTAGCTAACTCCTCAAGGTCCAAACATGTGGTATCAAAGTTCGACCAACTAGAAAGACCAACCACTACCCATGCAATCAATTTAGGAGAAAAGTGCTCCATTACCACTCTAACATGGGTTAGCTAAGTATTCTCTAGACTCCTTTGATTTCTTTCTAACTCTTCTAATATTATTTAGTGTCCAAGTCTTATTGGTCTCAATTAGGTATTCTTTAGGGATAAAGTGCCCTGATATCTTTATACGATTCCTAGTTCTAGAAGGTTCTTATGGTTTTACATTATAATTAACATGAACCCAATGAAACATTCACTTTAGGCATTGGTTTGTAATCCAGATCGATTTTGTCATAGGTTGCTTTTTACCTTCCTAAAACTAAGATTTTCTAGACCTATTAGTAAATTTCTTTAGGATGTTTTCCACATAATGGAATCTTGATCTTAATTCTAAAAACCTAATCCTAACCCTAGGGTTCTCATGCTTATCATGCACATGTATATAATTGCTCACAATTCTATTAGATTTCTTAACTATGATAATGAGAATTATAAAGGATTTTTCACATGTTTAAAGCCACTATTGAAAGCTTAGTTGAGCTTTCCAACTAAAAGTGGCTTTGCAATATATGCCACCTTTAGAAACTTGAGTCAACCAACCTTCAACTCAAAGGTTGAGCAACAGGGAGGTTTCATCTAGATTGCCTCAACCAACCTATACGTTGCCCTAGAACCTTAAGACACCACTAAGACAATCTATATCCTTATAGGTTATCTTTCTACTTCACATTGGGTTCATTCAAGTCCTAAGCCAAAGGAACTCGACACAAACAGACTACTAATTGTCTAATTGGCTAAGCTCACTAAGAACCTTACCTACCTAGTAGGATTATCTTTACAAGAACCTATCCGAGACAAATCCCAAATAATATAATAATACATTGTGACGATCTTTGAGTCATATTCAAACTTAAATGTCTTCTATCCATGCTCATTCCATTGAACACATCAATCAAGCTTTGGGACGATACAAATGAACTCAGGTAATTTAAATCTACAAATTTAAGATAATATTAATCACCAGGGGAGGAATTAACGCCACCAAATGATCAAAGAAATCATTCGGGCTATATCCTAATGGGGCACCCAAAACCGAGTGCATGCTATATCTAACTAATATGCAGCAAGAAGCAGTATGATTGACAAGTTGATCTGCTCCAACAGTGCAAGTGAGATTGGTGATGGTCCAGTCTGAAGCCCAGTTAGGATACGTTCTTCAGCTGCCAACTCTCCCTTCAGAAATTTCAAGTATGATCCAGGCTATTGTGGTACAAGCAGAAGCTGGTATCTTTATCAGCATTTACAGTTTAGAATTTCAAATTTATAGACAAAATGAACGGAGTTTCATATTTTTCAATAGAAAAAAAACAATAAAAAACAATAAAAAATTGAAACAAAACTCTCAAATGATCTTGTTAGCTCAAGTTGATGGATACAGAAGCTACGAAAAGAATCTCCAGGCCAATCAAAGAAATCAAATGTGATACTGCCACTGATGACAACTATTCAGTTCATCTAGATGACAATTCGACCTTTGTGTGCATAAATTGTTTCACTGATCGAATTTAGGCGAGCCAAATTTCCTTCACACCTTCAGCTCAAGTCAATGAATGCAGAAGCATGCTAACTAGGAAAGTTTCAAATTCAAACCTTGAAATGCAGGTTCCTCAAATAATGTCAAACTGCTGATAACAGGATATGCGAAACCTGAATGAGTCTTTTCCTAATTTTGAAACAAAGCCTAGCAGGAGCAAATCATCTCTTGCATCCTTGTAGGCAAGACCCCAATATCATATGAGTGTCTTTGTCCAACCTTCAGTTCAGGGTTGATTTATAGTAAGCAGTTTAACAATCATCCGTCTTGTGGACATTCACAACTATATGTTGAAAACAGTGATGCCAGTTGCAGGTTATATTGATAAAAATTGATACTGCAACTCTACTTGAGTTCACTCTCTACTTGATTAAACATCTCCTGCAGTCGGCCAGATGAATTAGACATAATATTCTTCATTATCCTCTTCTGATGTTTAGTGCTCTTTAACCAAGCAACTCCCAAGGAAACCTGGACATTGCATCCCCTTAATTTGGGGGAAAGATCCTCTATGTGGTATCTCAAATGAATCTGCAGAGAGAACCAGGAAGTCAATATATGCACAAGGATATGATATTAATTAATTTGATTAGATACGAAAAATTGAGATGTCAATTAAGTATTCATACGTTGAAGTAGTCCCCGAGCAAGACTCCTTGGAAAACCATCACCTCTTCAATAAGCCATCCTTTTTTATGAGCTACAGGAGATTTTTGCTGGGTGCTAGTCACTTCCCCTCCATAGCGAGATAAGCTCTTATCCATTTTGTAATGAACTTGTCTCTGGTAGATATCCCCTTTGATCGATTCCCATGGTGAGACAGAATAGTCAACACAGCCAATCTTTTTCATTACATTTTGCTCCAAAGAACTCCCATCAAATAACCCCATCAACAATTCCATCTGTTATTGAAAGTTATTTTCCTGAGCATATCTTGAGAATAAATATTTAAGTTGAAAATTTGCTTGGCATGAAACAACTTACCTCGACAGTAATGGAAGAAGAGAACACATCAGACATTTTGGCTTCCTCCAAGCCTAAAAAGGATCCACTGTCCTCACTCTGCAAGCTTCTCGTTCCAGATTCTTCAACTAACTGCAACTTCTGCTCGGTGCTCAACGCTTTTGCTTTCCAGAGTGCCATGATTGTCCTGTTAGCCCATCACAGAGTGCTTCAAATTCATAGTATACAACGAAATAGGGAGGGTATGGCATCACATTTGCATTTGTATTGCAAAAATGCATATCATAAGAACATTAAATTATATTATTTAAAAGTAGTTTAGCATTTGGTAAATTGTCTTTCAAAATTGCTTGCGAAAGCAATTTTTTACATAGAATTTAGGAAAGAGAATAAGAAATGAAAAAAATTATTCAGAAATCAATTTGACTTGATAAAACAACTAGGTGAAGATAAAGGAAGAATTTGTATATCATTTTTATGAACTTAGAAAAAAATGAGACAATTATTGTGTTCAATTTTTGGAAGAAAGCGAAATATTCTAGTAATTATGTTGTTATGGCAAAAAAAAGTATACAATAATGAATTGCTACTATTAAAGATAAGGTTATTGTAAAAATGACTTTTCCATAACTTCAAATGTAAATCTAGGGACAACTTTATTCAAGAAAGGCATTGGAGACAAGGAGAGGGAAAAAGAAGGTAAAAGATATCTCTCCATCTTTTTTTTCTTCGAAAGATAGGTAAATGAGACAAACGAGGAATGACCCGTCTTCTACTATATATTCAACCAGTAAAAATGGGGGTGAACAAGGGGAGAGAAATGAGAAAAAACACTTGCTTCCTCTGCTCTTCTGAAGCTGGCATGATGCACCACTATCATGCTCGATGCTCCTTGTTATATATGACAATGCTCAGACTGAGAGGTATAATAACAACAGAATATATGGGGATTATCAGACACCATGGCGCTTAGTTGGAACTTAACTCTGCTTTGCAAACAACTACCCAGAGGTGGCAGAGGCTTAGGCATGGTCTGAATGTTGCAATCCAATTGAAAATTTCCCATCTCTTCCTCCAATTAAATACTTAATAGATCCTCTCTTTTCCTTCCTTTCTCTACACCCACTTCACACCTTCTCATACTTTTCTATCTTGATCCTGTTGGATCATGAAGAGAAGCTAGAGGGAAAGTGAATAGAGCCTATTGCTAGTATCACTTGCATTTGCTTGTTATCTACAATGTTAGTATATGCAGCGTAAAAAACAACAATAGTAAATGAACAAGAACACAAAACAAAACAAAATGCAAATAGAAGGAAGAAGATAAGGCATGAAGATCACTCTTCCTTTACTTATTCATCTCACAACCTTATTCATCTCAATCAAGATCATCTTCACAGGAGTCCAGATCACCATCGCAAGAGTCATCCCTGCCCGAATTGTCCCCACACAAACCTGATCCTGTGCGAGTCCAAGATCCTATGCAAGAGCAAGTCCAAAACTCAACTCCTAATCCTAAAAATAAGATATGCACAAATTCAATTTCTCCTATTCTATTTGATTATGATTTATCCATTGCCTTAGATATCCATTGGCCATCTCACAGAAGTTTTTTAGCCAACTTAAGTATCATCCCAATTCCTAATACCTTGCATAAGGTTTTATCTAATAAGAAATGGAGAGAAGCTATAAGAGTAGAGATGGAGGCACTGGAGAAGAACAAAATGTGTGAAATTATAGAGCTGCCACAAAATGAAAGAACAATGAAATGCAAATAGATGTTTACCATATACTCAGATCGGACCCGTCTCTAGAGAGATACAAGGCCATGACAAACCTATGGAGAGGATCATTAAGAGACATTTGCACCGTTGGCTAAGAGGAATACAATGAGGGTTCTATTATCCTTAGCTACAAATTTCAATTGGGATTTATAACAGTTTGAAGAGAAGAATGTCTTCCTTTAGCTACAAATTTCAATTGGGATTTATAACAGTTCGAAAAGAAGAATGTCTTCCTTCATGGGGACTTAGAGATAGAGATATATATGAAGATTCCACCAGGCTTTAGAGGAGAGATCAAAAGGAACAAGGTTTGCAAATTAAAAAAGGCATTATACAAACTCAATCAGTTTTGGAGAGCTTGGATCGATAGATTTATAAAGGTGATGCTCAATACCGAATATAAGCAGAGTCAACGTGATCATACATTATGCATCAAACACATACTTCAAAGGAAGTTCCTACTCTTTTGGTGTATGATGTATTGTATTTGAGAGGTGTCCTAAGACAATCACCTTACGATTATATTATTTATTAAATAAATAGAAATTCACTATTTAAGTGCATATTTTATATATTTGATTGGATCTTAAACTTATTTACTGAATGCCCACAATATATTTCATAGCATGAGAGAATTTGTGATTGGATAACAACTTGTGAGCATCTCTACATATGTAATTATGAAAGTATTGAAATTATCCCTAGTCGATAAATTGATGACTCAGCCTCCCGACAGGTCTGACACTCTCAACCCTCCTGGCCCCTTGCTAGTGGCTCCGCCTTACAACAAGCTTGGATTCCTAACCTCGTGCTAGGGACTCAGCCTCCCGATAGGCCCAACACTCTCAGCCCTCCTAGCCCCTCGTTAGCAGCTCCGTATTACGACAGACTTAGATTCTTAGCCCCGTGATAGAGACTCGACCTCCCGATAGACCCGACACTCTCAGCCCTCCTAGCCCCTCGCTAGCGGCTCTTCCATACGACAGGCTTGGATTCCTAGCCCCGTACTAGCGACTTGGCCTCCTGACAGGCCCAACACTCTCAGCCCTCCTAGCACCTCGCTAACGGCTCCGCCTTACGACAGGCTTGGATTTGTAGCCCCGTGCTAATGACTCGACCTCCCAACAAGCTCGACACCATAGCCCTCTTAGCCCCACTCGTTAACAGCCCATCCAAGAGAAGCCAGCCCTCTCGGCCCTACTCACCGATTGCTCGGAGTTCTGATTTAAAATCTCGAACTGACATATCAAACTAATCTAGTAGCTTGGCATCCATGACCGTCTTAGCCCCATTTGCTAAAGGCCCATCCATGAGAAGTCAGCCCTCTTGGCCCCACTCGTCGACTGCTCAGCGTTTCGATTTAAAGTATCGAGCTGACATATCAGACTGATCTAGTAGCTCGGCATCCATGGCCTCTTAGCCGCACTCGCTAACGACTCATCCAAGAGAAGTAAGCCCTCTCAGCCCCTCTCGCCGACGACTCGACATTCTGATTTAAAATCTCGAACTGACATATTAGACTAATCCAGTAGCTCGGCAGCTCAACATCTCAGCAGCTCGCCAACTCGACAGCTCGCCAACTCGCCAGCTCGGCATCTCCGCATCTCGACAGCTCGGCATCACTCGGCCACCCCACCACTCAGACTCTCGGCCTCTCGTCCACTCGATATCTCGGTCACTCAGTCATTCGGTCACTCTACTTCTCGACCATTCAGCCTCTCGGTCACTCTCATTCTGCCACTCTACTTTATGCCTCTCGCCACTCGGCCTCTCGGCCTCTCGATCTCTTAGCCTCTCGACTCCCTAACCTCTCGGCCACTCAATCAAGCCTCTCGAGCCCTCGGCTTCCTGACCACTCGACCTCTCGGTCACACGACCACTCGGTCATTCAGCCACTCTACTTCTCGGCCAAGACTCTGGACCTCTCGGTCATACGGGCACTCAGCCAAGCCTCTCGCCCTCTCGACCACTCTACAAAGACTCTCAGCCACGTGGGCTCTCAGCCACTTGGTCTCTCGGCTTCCCGGCCTCTCAGCCACTTGGCCTCTCAGTTTCTTGACTTCTCGGTCATGGCATCTCGACCACTCAGTCTCTTAGTCTCTAGGCCACTAGGCCTCTCGGCTTCCTGACTTCTCAGTCACGACCTCTCGACCTCTCAGCCACTCGGCCCCTCAATCTCTTGGTCACTCTGCCACTCGACCTCTCGGCCCATCAGTTTCCTGACTTCTGGGCCACGGCCTCTCGGTCTTTCAGTCACTCAGTAACTCGATCTCTCGACCTTTCGGCTTCCATACTTCTCGATCATTCGGCCTCTCAATCTCTCAACCTCTTGGCCTCTCGTCCTCTTGGTCACTCAGTCATTTAGCCACTCTACTTCTCTACCTCTCGATCACTCTAAACCACTCAATCTCTCAACTCCCTGACCTCTTGGCCAAACTCTCGGCCTCTCGACCACTCCGTTAAGACTCTCAGCCACTCGGCCTCTAGACCACTTAGCGTCTCGATTTTCCGGCGTCTCGGTCACTCAACCTCTCAGTCACATGTCACTCAGCCTCTCGATTACACAGCCACTAAACCATTTGGCCACTCTACTTCTCGGCCAAACTCTGGCCTCTCGACCACTCCACTAAGACTCTCAACCACTCGGCCTCTAGATCACTTGGCCTCTTGGCTTTCCGGCCTCTCGGTCACTTAGCCTCTCGGATCACACGTCACTCAGTCTCTCGGTTACACGGCCTCTCGACTACTCGGCCTCTCGGCCACCAAACCATTTGGCCACTTTACTTCTCGGTCACTCGGCCTCTCAACCACTCCGCTAAGCTCTCAACCACTCGACCTCTCGACCACTTGGCCTCTCGGCCACTCAGCCTCTCTGTTTTCTGACTTCTCAGTCATGGCCTCTCGGTCACTTGGCCTCTCGATCTCTCGGCTACTCCACCACTCCGCTTCTTAGTTTCTTGACTTCTCGACGACGGTCTTTCGACCTCTCGGTCACTCTGCCACTCGATCTCTCGGCACTCGACCTCTCAGCCATTCGGTCACTCTACTTCTCGGCCACTCCGCTATTCGACCTCTCGGCCACTCAACCATTCAGCCACTCTACTTCTCGGCCAAGACTCTCAGCCTTTCAGCCTCTCGATCATCTCGGCCACTCCGTTAAGACTCTCAGCCACTCGGCCACTCGGTCTCACAGCCACTCCGCCACTCTGCGTCTCGATTTCCTGACTTCTCGACCATAGCCTCCCAGCTACTCGGCCTCTTAGTCTCTCGACCACTCGGCCTCTCGACTCCCTGACTTCTCGACCACGGTCTTTCGATCTCTAGGTCACTCAGTCATTCGGCCACTCGATCTCTCAGTCTCTCAGCCTCTCGTCCACTCAGCCTCTTAGCTCCCCGACCTCTCGGTTAGTCAGCCAGGCCTCTCGGGCTCTTGTCTTCCTAACCACTTAGCCTCTCGGCCACTCGGCTACTCAACTATTCAATCACTCTACTTCTCGGCTAGACTCGACCTCTCGGCCTCTCGGTCATTCGGCCACTCAACCAAGCCTCTCGGCCTCTCAGCCACTCGACCACACCGTTAAGATTCTCAGTCACTCGGCCTCTCGGTCACTCGACTTCTCGGCCTCTCGGCCACTCCGCCACTCAGCCTCTCAGTTTCTTAACTTCTCGGCCACGACCTCTCAGTCTCTCAATCATTCGGCCTCCCAATCTCTTGGCTTCTTGACTTCTCGGCCACTCGGTCTCTCGGCCACTCTCTCTCGGCCACTCTACTTCTCGACCACTCGACCTCTCAACCACTCAACCTGTCTGCTCCCCAACCTCTCGGCCACTCAGTCAAGCCTCTCAGACTCTCGGCTTCCTGACCACTCGGCCACTCAGCCTCTCGGTCACAAGGCCACATTTCTCGACCACTCCATCAACCATTCCGTCGAGCCTTTTGACAATTTTAGCAACAAACCCATTCAGCAAGAAGGCTACACCATCGAACATAGTCCAGTCAGTCAGACTATGCCTCCTTCAACTAGACTTGAAGGATGGGCTTGTGATGTTGGTGTCATAGATGACATGGCTCCCTCTAGGGTAAAGGTCAAAGAGTCAAGCGAAGGTCAGAGTTCAGGCTGACCTGGCAAGACGAGTCAACATGAACCCGAGAGAAACGATCTTACAGGGTGAGATAACTGTCACCTCCGGCTTAGGTTGTACTTCGACCTTAGCTTGGGTTCATTCCTAGACCTCACTTGAGCCTCCAAAGCAATTCGTCCAGCCCCAAAGCCTCATCTTGGTCATCTCAGTCTCGGTCATCTCGATCTCGATCGTCTCGGTCTCAACCGTCTCGTTTCGGTCATCTCATCTCGGCCAAGCAGTCCCGAGCTACATCTCAACCAAGTAACCCCAAGTCACACCTCGACCAAGCAATCTCGAGCTACATCTCGACCAAGCAGTCCCGAGTCACATCCCGATCAAGCAGTCCCAAACTACATCTCAGCCAAGTGAGCTACATCTCGGCTAAGAAGTCCCGAGCCACACCTCGATCAAGTAGTCCCATCTCAGCTGCTACCCTCCGTCTAACACAAAAAGTACCAAAATTCCCCAAGCATGTGGTGCCTGCAAAGGGGTCAGAGCGGTTACGAGATTATCAGACCTGATTCCCTGGATACCCTCAGGCCTGTGCATGAAGTCTAAAGGTAAGAATAATCAGTGACTGTCGCGCCGCAGGGTGGTTAAGATTAGCAGACTTGGCCCTCTAGATATCTTACGTCTGTACCTAATATCAATAAGCCTCAGACCTAGTCTCCTCAAACCCGACCGTCGACCCTCCTTGGGTCGATATGGAGATACCTCTTAGGCAAGTCTATAAACCCTTCGACAAGCATGAAGAGCTCTCTCCAAGATCTCATATACTATTCGTCTTTTTTTTTTCAATTGCAATTTCCTCCTCTAGAACCAATTCTAACTTGAGCGTCGGAGTGACCTGCTGGGACTCCCTGACACCAGTCTAACCTCCTGTTAAAGTGTATTTCAAATCATCATCATCTTCTCCTTCGAGCTCCACTAGGAAGTCACGCACGTCGGATCATTCGTTAACTAGTGGCTTGACCATCCGGTGTTTAGCTAGAACAGTGATCATTCCAAAGAAAGTCCCTGAGCCTCGCCACAATCTATAAGGCAGTTTAAGAAATATTCACTTAACTGGCCCAAGTTAAACTTGAATCTAACCCAAGGTCAAATATCCTTCCTAAATCAAAATTAACTTAATCAAATAAAATTGAAAAATAATCTCACAAAACTTAAGGCTACTATTATTGATAACTTAGAATGGATGAGATGTAAAAAATTAATAGTTTACTTAACATTTCTTTTAATCAACAAACATGTCCATAAAATTAATTTTAACTCCATAGAAACCAAGAGATTAGTATAGATTATTCTATGCTACTATTTTACGTACTTATTTTATTTTCTTTAATTGGAACTAATCGAAGTTTTATCGTAGATTTCATAAACCTATAGATATAGGCAATCATTGCATCTTATAAACACTTAAGTTTAACTATTTGTGTATTGAGTCACGTAGATGAGCATAAGATGTTAGGATCGACCCTTGATTCCAGATGTAGATTAGTGCATCGATATGAACCAAGCAGTATAAATCAAAATCGATCACTACGGTGACTGACCTATAACTAATGATCAATAAATGATCATTTAAGTTATAAAAGGGTTAGACATATTCTTAAGGACAATATTTTAGATGAATTATCATTTTTAATATTATATTTTCAAAAATATGGGATTGGTTAACTATGCATGTTTAATTTCTAAGTCTAGGATTGCATGCTTGGAGTCTTAGAAACAATTATCAAATTAAATGCTTGGTTAAAATTATGACTAAAGCTTTAGTTATATTTGGAGTATTCTTTACTTATTAAATGTCTTTAATTAGCATGTTTTTTCATAACTTGCTTAATCAATGTTTATCTATAAGTGCATTTCTTTTGATTTATTTAATTTCTTTTAAAGTAATTAATTGCGTACTTATTTATTTGTCAAATGTCTTTTAATTAATTGTTAAGTATTTTTAAAAATTATTTTTGAACTATGTAAAAAATACTTTTGAAATTATTTTATTAAGTGTTTTTCAAAGATGTTTGTTAATTACTTTTCAAAATCTTTATAAATATTCTTTGAAAAAATATTTTGAAAGTTAGTTTCAAAGATTTTTTAAAATTATTTTTCAAAAGATATTTCCATAGACTCATTTTGAAAATTATTTGGAAATAATTTTTAAAAATTGTGTTTGAAAATATTTTAAACACAATATTTTCAAAGAAAATTTGCAAAGTACTTTGAAATTTTTGAAAAGCAATTTCAAAATTTATCATGAAAATGGAAGGCACTTTTTTTTTAAAACCTAATGTTTTTAAAACATATTTTTCTCATTTCGATATGTTAAAATATGAGTTTAAAGTTTGAAAATATTTTTTGGTTTGGAATTTTCAAAAAATTCAAGGGGAGTTTTAAAATTCAGAGGGAGTTTTGAAAATATTTTTTTTTAAATATTGTGTATTTTTTTAACTTTAAACCTAGTTAATAGATATAATAAAGGAGAAGATTGTGGTGGGGGGAATACTATATAATTAAACTTGTATTTTGATATTGGCAAAGAGTTTAAAGTTAAGTTATTATGATTTGATAGTTTTGTTAAATGTGCATGTTGGAAAGCCCTAATAGGTCAGGTGGACCAAATACTAGATAACGAAAATCTTAGAGGATCAAATGGACTGGATATTAGACTAGGAAAGTCAAGATGGGTCAGCGGGATCGAACATCTAACAGGATGGACTTAATGGGTTAGAGGACTGGACAACAAGTCAAAGGAAGCTCTGATGGGTCAAGGGATTGAACGTTAAGCAAAGGAAGCCCAAACAAAGCAACTGGACCGAATGTTTGGCAACAAGGGTAAGTAAAAATAAGTCTTAAAGAGGTCCTTTTGAAAATAAGGTAGTGAGGACGTGTCCTTATTTTGGGACAAACTTAAACGTTGATCTGACTAAAAAATCAATCCGGATTTCAAAGTCGAGATCAGACAGTAGCTTAAATTGTCTCACCTAGAGCATGCATATTTGTGCTAACTTTGTTTTACAAGACTAACTCGGTTTTGCAAGAACTTGTGACGGTTCGGGCAACCGAACAGCTCAGACGATCGAATGGCTCGGACGATCCAATGGTTAGGGTCGTCGAACGGCTCGAGCGATTGAACGACCAAACGGCTAGGGCGACCGAATAGTTATGTCGATCGGAATATGGCGTGGCATAGTAATCTAAGTTGGTTCAGAAAACTGACATGACAATTGATGTGCTTGGTGACATGGTCTAGATAAGTTCCAGAATGTAGATGTGGCACAGATAAGACTCCGATTAATGACATGGCAACTGAGGTGTCAAGAGATAAGCTTTAGAAAAGCTGACGTGGCTAGAGATAAACTTCGAGATGCTGACATGCCTAGAGATAAACTTGGGGAGGTTGATGTGGCTATTGCACAATCAAAGATAAGCACTAATGTGACAGATGATGTGACCTAATGTGACAGATGATGTGACTAAGGATAAGCGTCAGGGTGATGACGTGTCAGAAGATAAATTGTGAGATACTTACGTGGATAGGGTTCAGTCGACCGAACCTATGCACTGGTCAATTGAAAAGAGAATCTAGATCAAGTCAATTGAAGATAAGACTATTGACCAATTGACCAAACCAAACTAGGGAATCAGTCGACCGATAAAAAGTAATAAAAGAAGCTTCGACCAAAGAGTTCAACACATCATCTTTCACAATTCTCATCATTTTTAAGCAACCGTCTCGTGTTCAAGCAACTCTTCTACGTCACATTGTTCTCCAACAACCAACGCTAAAACTCCGAATCATTAATTGTTGGTAACATTACTTTAAAGTTTTATTGCATTTCATACTTCTTTTATTGCATTTCATACTTCAAAGATACGGTAAAGTGTTACCATATTGTTTCTTTTTGTAAGAGGTTTCTCCATCTCCGAAAAAAAATTTTAAAAGGAGAAAGTTAGTGCTTGCCTACTCGTAAGCAATCCACAATCAGATCACAAGCCTTGGAGTAACAGCCGGTAGCTGTGAACCAAGTAATCAAACGTGTCATGTGTTGTGTTTTATTTCCATTGCATTTTGATTTCAAAGAAAAGATACGATTTAAAATGTAAATTTTACAAGCGATATTCCCCCCCCCCCCCCCCCCCTCTCTCGCTTTCCTCAATCCTTCAAATAGTTATCTTTTATGTTATATATGTGTTATTTTATTATTGCTGAATAAGATTATGTAATTAGGTATCACTAAATTTTTTACATATTTGTTTACTAAATTTCATAGTAGTTTAAAAGTTGGTAAGGATAAATAGCTTTATCAATACATCTTCTTACCTGCATTGGTACAATTACTTGAAAATGCCAGCACTGAAAAAGATGCACTTTGAGTACAGACTTACCAAACATCTATCATATTTACATCCCAAATTGCTTTGGAAACTAAAACATTATACACTCCCATAGCCATCCACGCAACAATCAGTTTTGTTCTCACTAAATGGACCAAAAATCGCCTAAAAAGATCCCAGGAACCAGATTATACTGCCGATTAATATTCACCCATGTAATCAGTAAATTTTACCAAAAGTTGTCCTCTACTACTGATACATCAAGACATAAGACGAATATGAAAACGAGAGTAGACTTAAAAGTCCAAATAAATGTTTACATGCAAAAGATTCTAGGAAAAGAGCAACAAAGAATAAACTTGCAATAATTAACTTCAGAAAAGATCTAGACAGCTATTGATGCATAAATGGATGGATTGAAAAAATTACCTATTGACTGCATATAAAGACACAAATGACTGGAACTGAAACCTAAGTCTTCCATCTGAGTCAACTGCTTTGGCTCCATGTTTTGCATCCATACCTCTGCCTCTTTGTAGAACAATCAAAAGGGAAGGACTGCACATTGTTGCTAGTGAAGGAGGAATCACTTGTATGTCATCGATGTCTTCCCAAAGGAAGAAAAATTTTGTTTTTCGTCCAAAAACGTTGGCATGAAATCCTATTATTCTAGGAGAAAGAAAAAGACGACCCTGAAAGATGAATGAACAAAAAGCTCAAACATTCAATGAAATATTTCTGACATTAATAGCACAACTTCTCATGGTACAACTATTTCAAGGTTTATCCATAAAAGATGAACTGTCTAAATTCTTATGTGGCAATGGAGAAAATGAAGTTTAACTTCATAATAGTTAACATGAAGGTAAACATGAAGATAATCAGATGGCTGCAAATAAAAAACTACCTGCATAGGCATTTTGCGGTTTAAGTGACAAGTAAAATCATTTATGAGAAATTCATCCGCAGGCAAACCAAAGAGCTTTTGGAAAGCAGAATTTATCTGTGGGGGCTTCAATGTTATCTACAAAACACAAAATTTGAAGAAGTTAATATAAGTAAGCATACATAGAAGATCAAACTAACACAGTAACAGTTTACCTTGTTACCAATTTCTTTCTCCATCTTCATTACATAACCCTTGACAATTTCATTCCCTCGTGTATTGTTTAAAAAAATCATCAAGTGCAACTTAGACTGGCACTTTTGAGCAAACTTTCCGTGAAGAGGAAGCCATACATCTGCTAGTTCTGTTATATTAGATTTTACGAAGTTAACTTCTGCATGACCAAGTGATGTTGCTTTGTCAAATGGCCCATCAAAGTCATACACATCTACATCCATTGTAGATGGGGGATCATCCATAGCATCAAATTCAAAAATCTCTGAAAAATTGAGGTAGAATGAAGATATAAATTAATAGTTTACAAACCAGCAGCAACTTTACAGCTCAGTATGCACAAATGTTGCAAGTAGAAAAGGACCTTCTATAAGTTCTTTAAGAATGTTTAGCATCCAATCAGAGGTATCACATTCATGCACAATGATGCAAGTTGAACAATAGCCATTCATAAGTTATTTGGACTCATGATGTTGAAATCAAATTGACAGAAGGCCTGCATTCCAATTAAATAATTCCTACACATAATATTCACTAAATATATGTAGAGCTTCATGCTCATCCTATATGATTGAAAAAGTCAGTAAGGCTTTGTTTACTGTGGAGGAAGGAAGCAAGAAGGAAAGAAGAGAAATGAGAGAAAGGAAAAGACAACGAAAGAAGGAAAAAAGTTGATTAGTTGGGAAAATAATAGAAGAGGTAAGAAATGAGGAAATAGAAAAATACCAATTACCCCATCTCCTCCTTGCTAGACACCACTCAACCTCTGAATCTACTCTCTAGATGCCATCTAAAGGAGCAAGAGTTTATGAACATAAGATGAGGAGATATGGAGATAAGGAGATAAGTCTGTGGGAGATTATGAGTGTGATACTTTATATAATTGCCAAGGTTTGCTTTAGATTTGATTTCCACAGAATGATGTAAAGCTAGACATTCTAAGAGAAGGACTTTGACCTGCATAAGTGATCATGTATACTTTTCCAATTGTCTACTTAAACTGAGATGGTTAGTAGAGCCATTCTTGCAAAGAAGATTGATGCAGACCAAAATAAGAAAGAAGAAAACAGGAAAGGAAATTCATCAATATCAAAGGGTAACTCTTCTAGGGTACAGCATGAGAAATCTCAGAAGAAGCAACATTATAATCTCCAGTCATCACAGTTATAACAACTGGAAAATTCTTCTGTATAAGAGGTGACTAGATGCAAGTTTTGGAGCAGCACATCACCATCTCTACCAATTGCCCAGAGGGATAGAAGGTTCATTTCAAGTGTAAAATGCTTGGCCATGACATCAAGAAATGCACCATGAAGCTGAATAATGGAAGAGTGCCTACATGGGTCTTTGCATTATCTCAACAAGATGTTCAAGCTGCACCATTTGTCATCCAAGGTTCCATTTTAATGTGATTAATTGACTAAAGTATCAAAAGATTTTAGTTCACACTTTTTGTATCGCACCTCATTTTTCTACTAGACTTAGTAAATCCACTACTTTGCTAGACACTATCATTAGCAATCACCCCTGCTCGAAATATACTTTAACCTCATATGTTTATAAGAATGCATCATTTTCATCGACTGTTGGGAGTTCTTAGTTACCTGATCCTCCTTAAATTTTGAGACTTCAATATTATCTTATGCAAGCCATGTTGAAGTTTTGGTCTTTGACTAGAATGATATTGATTTGTTAATTGTTCTTGTTCTGATGTTTTGAAGTATGGTGCTAGTGGTGAATTGGAGGTGAAAGGTGGACGGAGAAGAAGATGAAAAGGAAAACAAAAAAAAAAGACAACTATATATTTAGGTCCAGACTTTATGTTCCATAGACATTATGTTCCATTTGGAATGGTAGAGTTTGACATTATCACATTATCTTGTATGAACAGAAGCTACAAAAGAGTAATATTATTTTGATTCATCTTGACTTGTGTAGTATATTGAGGGGTGTCTAGAGTTGGCATGACATTGTTGACAGACATTATCTCTGCCGAATATTGGAATAATACATTTCAACCATGTTGCTTGACACTATGCGAGATTTCAAATCATGATCTTAGGCAAGGATTAGCTCACAACTTATTATGCTAAGGTCAATTATTTCTAGAAGATAGTTACTTTTTCTCCACCAAATTAACCGTCATTCCAATTCATTGTTGTGCAAGAGACACTCTTACTTTTAATCTTTGCAATACAAGCTAGGCAACTTATATCACGTGGTTGCTCTGGGTATTAAGCTTTTATCTCTGAAGGACAGACATGTGAAGTATACTTAGGAGATATATATCTTGCTAGAGAGTTTTCGAATCTTTCCTGAAGAATTGCCAAGTCTACCCCTGATAGGCAGATTGAATTCACTATAGTTTCAACCTGGCACAGCTGCTGTCACAAATGGCCCTAAGAGAGCTAGAAGAATTAAAGAAATAGTTGGAAGAGCTATTAGGCAAAGCTTTCATTTGAGTCTCCATCAGAAGTAAACTTTCCTCCTTAGTTATGTAGTCTTCAACAAACTCTACGCGACCCATGGCGTAATCACAGCTCTGGCAAACTTCAGGAGATGAGAACTTGTCATGAAAACTAGGTCAACAACAGATTAAAAACTTATTATTGCAGCTAGGCTGCATGCATTTTGGCCTAGGAGTGTGTTACTCAACAGTTGCAAACCCTACTTTAAGGTTGAGGCAAATGAATATTCATCTAAGAGCAAACTAACCTAGCTAAATGCAAACAGCAGGGTTAACAAACAAGAGGATATATTATACAGGTTTTCTGATTTTTTTTTTTTTATCTATTAGATGTTGATTTCCAGAATACAAGGTAATGAACCTGAAATGTCATACCAAGATATGTTGGAGTACTACTGTATTAGTAAGGTGGAATAGGAAAATTAATAGTAATTAAAATTTTGAAAAATATAAAACATAATAAGATAATAAAATTACCATTCCACTGGGGGTCCAGTCTGTGGAACTTGATTGAGCTAGTCCTCATTTTGCCATTGCAAGTAAATACAACATAAGGATCAGAAAATCCTGCTGAATCCAAAGCTACAAGGTTACTACCCTCAATTAAGGCAACAGTTAGCAACCATCCATCCCCTCGTGCCTTTTTTCCATGATCACTACCTGCATTAAAATTTGAAGTGACTTCCTAGAATTCGAAGTTACTTCCCAAAGGACATGATAATGTTGGTTGCATAGATCAAAAATCAGAATTAGAGGCAATCATCTTTAGTAACTTCAAATTGTATATCAATCACAGGATGCTTGTTTTATACCTTATAAAGCCTTTTTAACCTTATATACATGTTTAGGGTACATATATTCAAAGTTGGGGGCTTAGTCAACATATACTTCCTCTTTGATGAAATTATTTAAAGAAATGGACTTTATGTCCATTTAGTAGAGTTTAAAACTTTTATACATAGTAAATAGCATATGTATTGACTCCAAACGTGCTACCAGTGTATATATTTCATCGTAGTGAAGTGCTTCTCCTTGGCTAAAGCCTCTAGCCACTAACATGCTTTATTACTTATTATTCCTTCTCATATACTTTGTTCTTAACTACCCATTGGTGTCAATTGCTAAAATATTTTTAGTTCTAGGATCTGCAATCTCATACTTGATTTCTTTCAAGTTAGGCTAATTTTTCTTGTATTGCTATGATCCAATCCGGATCAAGTAATGCTTCATTTATATCTCTTGGTTTTATTTGTGAGATAAATGTAAAATTATTAGCTAGATTCTTAAAATAAGCCCTTGTCTTTACTTGAGTAATATCTCCTACAACTTCTTATTCCACAGGGTGATTATGATTAACGTTGAATGTTAATGGTTGCTCTTATGAATCTTCTAAAATTTCTCCATTAAGTTTATCTTCTACATATTCTTCTTTCCTTTTAATTATATTCTATTTATTTGTATTCTCTTATATCTTCTTCTGTAAAAGGTGGAATCCGCCACCTTAGCGGCCCCACACGGTCGATTCCACGACCATCTGTGAGGAGGTAAATCGAGAAACTGCAGTTGGTCACGATGCAGGAGGGTATGAAACTGTAGTGAGTAAACTTTTATAGTGACCGGCCCCACTGTCGAAATGACCCCATATCAGAAAACCCCCTAAGGGATTTTTTGGAGGCACAGTACCACTATGTTGATAAGAGCATACTGCCTCAACAGCACCTTAGCCAACAAATACATGTTGCTAAAACTTGAATCGCACAGCACCTCAGTCAACAAATATATATTGCTAAGAGGATTCGAACTCGAAACCTCAAGCAACATATGTCTCCATGCTTACCACTTGGGATAAGGCACTTCAACTGTATTCTCTTATATCTTCATTTTTATGTAGGGGGTCATCATTATTTTTATTAAATACTACATTAGGTATACGCTATAGGCTTTACTAGATGAGGAGTATCCTACAAAAATAACCTCCTAAGTAGTTTTTTGTATTTAAAATATAAATTTTACATCCAAATACCATAAAATACATGTTCTACCATAGTATAGTTCATTAATATTTTGTGTAAATATGTTCTATCTTAAACGTAACAAGTTGTATTAATTGCTTTTGCCAAAAAAAATATTTAGTAAATTATATTCATTAAATATAGTTCTTGCCGCTTCTTGTAGAGCATCATTTCTTCTTTCTAACATCATCTTATTGTGGTGTTCTATATGAAGAGAATTTGAGAGCATAACCTCTATCTTTACCAAATTTGTTAAAGTTAAAGCTCTCAAATTCCCCACCATAATAGCTTTGGATCCGGTTGATTTTGAGTTCCTCTCCATCTTCTACCTTCTTAATATAACTTGTAAAGATTTCAAAGGTGTCATTTTTATGTTTAATAAAATTTACCAAAGTAACCTACGATAGTCATCAACAATAACAAAATAATACTTGCTTTTGTTAAATGATATAATTTCATGACTATCTATTAATTAATTCTAAAGGTCTTGTGGTGTTCATTATGTTCTTAGGTTTATGGCTAACTTGAGTTTGTTTACTATTTTGACAAGCATCACATAACTATCGTATGATATTTTAGGTAACAATTTCACTAATTCTTCCTTGGCTAATTTTGTAATTAGTCTCATATTAGCATGGGCTAATCTCCTATGTTAATCAATTTTCTTAATCCGCATTATACATCATCTTGAGTTAATTTTGATTAATTACCCAAGACTTAGTATAAGTTCTTTAACCCAACTTTCCCAACTTTTGGGATATGCCTCTAAGTTCTCAATCCAATTGAGGTAACTTAGTTAAATCTAACCAAAGTTCGACAGTGGGGCGTCATAATTGTCCACTCGCATTCTACAAAGATAAAATGTGTCAATTTGTTTTGGCAAACCCAATAACAAATGATCGAGGTAGTAGTGAATATCAAACTTTAGTAGGCATATCAAGTTGACTTAATTAAGATAAAATTATTATTTAAACATGCATCATATACACACATGGCATATATCAACATATAAGTATAAACGTGACATCGTTATGGTTCGTATATTACGATCCTCTCAAGCTAATGAGAAGATCGAATGGTCAACCTAGGGATAGCATCTTCTCCAAGTGTTTCCTTCGATCGTCATGTGTCGTCGGCATCCTTCTTGTAACTTCATCCTCCAATTAATTTTCCACTTCTCATTTTGTACATTACAAAATAAGAAAACTCAAGTAACATTCAAGCCTAAATCTATTTTACAACTAGAAAAATAGAGATGAAGGCACAACACGCAGGTTGTATTATGAATTACATTACAACATGCACATACACACAACAACAATCATATTAAGGTTAAGGGTCATAACCATGCACCATAGCATCCATCACATACAAAAGTACATAAAACTTTATACGATCTTTCGCAAGTGGCTCTGATATCACTATAGAGAATTCTATGGGACAAACAATAAATTTCGCAACGAAAAAAGGATCCTAATGAGCGATCCATGCGAAAGAAAACTCGTACAAAGTTTGATTTATCTATCTAATAGATCTATACCTTTAAAGTGTGTCCTTCGCTTATCCCGCTCGTCCTCGGTTCGTCAAATCTCTTGCACATTCAAGCATCCGTGCCTCTATGCGTATCCATACGAACACGATCTCAAGCTTCGAAGAAGAATCGCCTTTGTGGTGCTAGCCACACAAGGAGATTCGGCCAAAACAAGGAGGAAGAAGAAAATGGGTGTTTGGCCAAGAGAGAAAAGAGAGCTCAAAATGTATTCTTCTTCTTGAAAATGTAAGAAAAATCTTTTATATTCATCTCATGAATATGAAGGATTTTTGTCCACATTAAAGTCAATTAAAACTCAAATAGAGCACATGTTTCTCATGTTGGCTCTTAATCTTCTTTTCATCCAATGAAGAAAAAAACTCTTGGTCTTCCTCTATTATTAAATCATTAAACATTTTAATAAATTAATTACTCATTCAAATTTGGTTGAGTCTAATCTCAATAAGTCTAACTCAAATTAGAATCAATCTCATAATCTAATTGGATTCACTTGAATCTAACTCAATTAATTCAATTCGGATCATATTTTAGTCAAATTAAAATCAAGCAATCTCTGAAACATCGTGTCCTTTATGTGTGACCCAATAGGTTCTTATAACGTTGATAATGTATATAAACCGCTTGCGACACATAAGCAATGAGCGACATCTAGCAATGCATTATTGCTACCCAAGTGATGAGAAAATCGAGATCCGACCTAATCTCTCCGTGACTACTATAATGTATGATGATATTCTTCTATCCTCGATATCTAGATTGATCAATGAAGTATAGACCGTGTCATCCTCGATATCAATCTTTGTGTTTTTTGATCCCCAAGTTGACTTACTCAAGCAAATGAGTTCAATATCTCATATTGACTTATTTGAGCATGGTCATGCACTTAGTAGTCCTACTTGATCAAAGGACTCACTGATATCACTCCTGTCATATGAGAGGGATAGATCTCATCTACATCATTCACATCCCTCCGCATTATTCGTTGCATACCCAGTGATCGCCTTTATAGTCCACCCTGTTACAAGTGACGTTTGACGATACCAAAGTACACAACTTCTTATGTAGGGAACTGTAGTGACTTCAAGTCTAACAACTATTCATACCAATAGTCAGAAAATTTATGACACTCATATAACGATTCATGAAACTTTCTTATAATAGGTCAATTCAGTATATATTCTCTAATATATACTTATATGTTAACGTGATATCACATATCCATGACTTGCGAGATCAAGTCATCAATTGACCTACATGTTAGTCTCATGCATTAATATTGCCCTTGAATATTAATACTTGACTAGGAATATTAAGAGTAGTGTTCTCTACATCATCTCATTATCAATTTAACTAATTAATATGTTGTAGATTAGAACCTACTACTCAAGGACATTATTATATTTAGTCATTTGGCACAAACATGAAGTAAATATAATAACCAAACTTTGTTTTTATTAACAATAGAATATGATACAAAAATCCCTAGTCAATCATCACATAATTGGTTATAAGGCTACTACTAACACTAAGTGAATCTAGATCCACCCTGTTAACTATTGCCAGGACAAGTTGCATGCCCACGGACCCACCTCAATTAAACTCCTTCCAGCCAACAAAGCTAAATCAATTCCCTATCCTAGATTGATCGAACTCTTCTCAACTCGTTTGTCCATGCAACTTACCCAAATCAAGGACCAAAACAGTTGGCTAACCTCTAAATGCCATGATTTCAACCACAACAAGCACGATGAGGAAATTGAAAAGGCTTTACAAAATCTGGCCAAAAAGGCATTTTTGAAAACAGACATTTAGTTGAAACAAGTGAATCAAAGGGGGGAGAAAATTTTCTCTTAAATTTAAAAAAAAAAGGTAGTCTAGTATAATTTTATGATTGCATAAATGTTTCATAACATGGTAAGAATAAAATGGAAAAAAAAAATCATAGAAAGACTACTGTGGAAAGTGAGTGTTGCCTCTAGAATCAAAATTGTTATAGATCATGACTACTCTCACTCAAAATCAAAGATTTGGGATGAAAAGGCCCTTTTAGAAGAAATCAAGTCATCTGGAGTATGTACTTTAAATCAGCAAATATTGTTTACCTCTTTGTTTTCTTGCTTGAAGGAAACGGGATACTGTATATAGAACATATTCTGATTGTAGAACAAGCACCCCACAGACAATAATTTCACCAATAGAGTCGGGCAGATCTAAGCCAAGAAGCTCAAGCCCATGAATTGCACCAGGATTTGCGAGTAAGATGTGGATAAGAATAAATAAAATTGCAAATCCAGAGGATGCAACTGAGAAATTTCCAAAGAATTGTAATGCCAACTTCCAGTCAGACTCTTGCTTAGTTTGCAAGGAAGCTAAGATATGCTTCTTGTCAGATGCAGTTACTTTTAGATCAACCAGTTTTATACTCTGGGATAGCAAATCAGTGAACTGAACATAGCTTTCCCTCAATCCTTGCCTCGCTCCATTTTCAATCATTCCTTTCATCATAGTGCTTTGTAGAAAATTAATGCACCAGGATATTATCAAACGGGAAGACTGTTCTTTGGATGACAATTCAGGCCCTGGTGTGATACAAAAGAGAAGTTGTACCCTGAAGGAGTTGCCAAAAGGAACATCAGGTGTTCTCACACTTGCCAAAACAGCATAGTTTTTCCCATCAGCCTTGAGATAAGTTTGCTCCTCTGTAGCTGTCACAGCTTTTACCAATTTAGTTGCTGCCTTTGTATATTTAACTACTCTTGTCAACCTTTTTCCAGAACTTTCAAGTCTCCAAGGTTCTGCTTGAAGCCCAGTGGTTCCTTGGATTTCAGCAAGTGATTGCCAAAAATTTGAACTTGGCGAGAAGAGAAAGGAATTCAAATCAGCTGGAGCAATGACATAAGAATGATCAACGAGTATGCCCCCTTGCAAATTTTCTGGTATTTCAGCTCCTTGAACCTTTGATTCTAGGGTTTTCAATAATTCATCATATAGCATAGCAGAGCTCACGTCAACTGTTTGCTCATCTGCAGATACTTCTTGCAGTTTTTCTGGAGGATCAACATCTATGGTAGAAGATAAGGGTGCTATTTTTTCCCCACCAAAGAACTGAAAGAGTCGGTGGATAAAACTTTCAGCCATAGATTTATCTTCCTTAGTAAAATCCATTTCATTAAGTCCTGAAACGGAAGCTAATTCTGAATCACCACTCGAAGGCAATGAATGTATTTCATGAGTCAGCTCAACTGATTTTTCTGACATTGATTCTTTATCATCAGAAAAGGATCGTCGTCCAGAAGATGCTTCTTCATAGTTATTTTGATATAGAAATATGGCCAGAAGAATTTCTCCTGCGAGGTAAATAAAGTTCAAGAAAGATAATAACGAATCTAAAATGATGTATACAAACCTAAAAGGGAACAGAAATCAAATAAGAGTAGGTGTTGGGTATGTTTGAATAAGCAAGGACAGTACATAACAATTGATGGCATAAAAACAGAAGTACTAATCAACTAAGCGCTAATGACCTAGAAGGTGATATGCAAATTTGGTAACTGAAAAAGATGGAATAAAGGATTGTCTGAGAAAATCTTACAAGCTTGATCTCTATTCTCCAAATATGTAATTCATCTCTAAGAGTCTATCTGTGTCATACTGACATATTCTCAGACACGTATGATTACATCATGGGTCTGGCTGATATGCACAAGGTAAAATCATGGATATTTTCATAAGGAACCCATAAAATCCATTCACACGTACAAAATGCATGTCATACCTATCTGTGAAGGTGTTGGTGGCTTCTCAATATGATAGAATTTTTCACATTGAAATACTGGCATAGATCATGTTTAGAAAACTTCTGTATCATAAGTGCATGTAAAAAATTATTAAAGAGAAAATGCCAATACTAGTGATTAAAATAATCAGACTAATGAGTAAAATTAATGATAAAAATTTTATTAAAAAATACACTAATATCCAAGATTCAAAATCTCAAGTCGTGTCATAATTTACCTTTGACTGGAACGATATTGTCTTGCTATTGTGTGGACATTCCGATGCATGATATTGGTGGCAAATTGGAGATAGAATAAGGAGATGAAGAAAAGGAAGTTAAAATAACTATATACTTAAATTTGATTAATTCAAATGGTACAATTTTTCCACCATCTTATATATGAACACAAGAAAATAAATAAATAACATCATCATCTCAATTAGTTTATCCTTGTTGTAGCATGAGTGTTAGTATGACACGATTGTTAGTGTCAGCCCTTAGTGTCAATCATGAGATGATTGTTTTGGGAACACATGTATCATATTCATTAATAAAGGCAAGGTTTGCTTATTATATTTATTTCTTATCCGTGCTATATGAATAAATATAATAGTGTTCATGAATAGTAGTTCTTGTCTACAGTATATTCTGTAGACATATATAGAACACTACTCTTAACTATTCCTAATCGAGCATTAATATACAAGGACAATATTAATGCGTTGAGACTAGCATATAGGTCAATTGATGATTTAATCTCACAAGTCATGGATATGTGATATCACGTTGACACATGGGTATATATTAGAGACTATGTACTGAATTGACCCGCCATGAGAATGTTTCATGGATCATTATATGGGTGTCATAAACATTCTCATGTGACTATTGGTATGAATAGTCTTTAGACCTGAAGTCACTACGGTTCCCTACATAATAAGTTGTATACTTTGGCTTCGTCAAACGTCACCCGTAATAGGGTGACTATAAAGGTGATCACTGAAAATGCAATAAGTTATACGGAGGGATGTGAGTGATGTAGATAGGATCTATCCCTTCCATATGACGAAAGTGATATCGATAGGCCCCTTAATAGAGTAGGACTGCAAAAATACATGATCATACTCAAATAAGTCAATATGAGATATTGAGCTTATTTGATTGAGTAGTCTACTTGGAGATCAAGAAATTCATGATTGATAAGAGGATGATACGGTCTATGCCTCATTGATCAATCTAGATATCAAGGATAGAAGGATTGAGTCATACAAGATAGTAGTCACGGAAAGGTTGTGTCGGATCTCGACATTCTCGTCACTTGGGTAGCAATGATGTATTGCTAGATGTCGCTCATTGCTTATGTCTCTAAAATGGTTTTAAAGACATTGCCAACGTTACGAGAATCTATTGGGTCACATACTTAGAACATGTGATTTAGAGATGGTTCATGTAATGAATCATTGGGCCATTAGGTTGAGTCTAATGTAGATTAGACTCATTGAGTGGGACTCAAGGTAGACTCAATGAATTAGACTTGAGTTGGACTCAAATCAATTCAGATTGAGTGAGACTCGAGTTGGACTCAAGTCAATTCGGATTGAGTGAGACTCGAGTTGGACTCAAGTCAATTCGGAGCCATTAAGAGGGTTGCATGATCACTTAAGATAGGATTAATAGGATATTAATTCTATGGAATAACAAAAGCCAAAACCCTTGAGATTCCATGGTGATATATAAAAAGGGCTACAGTGTTTTTTCTTCCGCTCTTGGATAGTTGTATGATCTTCTTCCTCTTCTCTTCTACCTCCTTGGCCGAACCATACTTTGTGGCTAGCACCGCAATTTGGTTCTTCTTCGTCTCGGTGTTCGTGTGGATACCGTGGAGACGTGAACACACTGATCGCGCTGAGATCCGTCAACTTTTGAAGGCAAGAGTTGCTGTCGGGATTACGAAGGGCTCGCATCGAAGGTAACCTCGATTCCAGTAGATAGAATCAATAAACGAATATGGTTTTCGCATGGATCTTCTGGAGGGATCCTTTTTCATTGCATTTATGTGGTTAAAATTGTTTTTGGCACATATAGATCCCTACAACGATATTCATCAGCATTGGCATAGTAGGATAGGAAACATTATCAATGTCAAATAGTATCGAGCCATCTTCGGCCTACTAGGACTTCCCTCTTACTAGGTCCTTCTTGAACTTTCAGGCCTAGCATCTAGCCTCCTTGGCCATCCTATTCGTCAAGCTATCTACTCCTGCATGCTTGACGCACCAAATCAAATTACCATAGTCACTTAACTTAAACATGATTCAAACATCAAACTCATGCAACACATATGCTCAAATGAACTCATCTTCGATTAGGTTATATGGTTTGAAAACAATGAGTACGTTACTAAACAAATATCATAAGTGATTATATATATGGAGCAGACAAACAATGTATAAAATTGAAGGGTAAAAGAATGTATATTACCACAGCCATTGCCCTTCAACTTCCTGCCCTTGGGTTGCAGCTGATACCATGTTGTTCCAAGTGACATATTTTCAGCATCTATTACTTTAGACAATGGCACCTTGACACATCCCAGAAAATCTTCAGTGAAGCACTTGTCTTCATCCAAGACACGTACTGAAAGTTCCTCGCTTAGGTCACCAACCCCAAAACTAAATTCTTCATTCCATGAAGGGTTTGGATTTTTCTTTGACACCTTAGTTTTAGCCCGACACTTTCCGAGCTGCAACTTTACATATGCAGCACCCAGGCCATTGGCATCCACAATCGTGAGGTTGCGAGCTTCGATGACACGCACCAGAAGCTTCATGGCCAAAAGTTAGTTGGCTGTACAAAGATAAGGGACCATTGACAGCACCGATTTTTATTGTCTCGGCCAAAAAGAATAGAACTTAAGAGATAAAATATCAACAACAAAAAGGGCAACGGAAAGCAAGGAAGGATCCGGCTAGCAAAGTAAAGATTACGAGATACCAAAGTTGTTGCGGAAGCAGAATTAGAAGTTGCCAAAGTTGTAGGAGGAACTAATTTCCTGGCCTCATCAAGATCAATGGGCATAAGAAATAACCAGTAGAAGATCACTTGCCTACTAAGAAGAGAAGAATTCAAAGAGAATGTATATCCCTAATTTTTATCGCACATTCTAAGGGAGAATATCGAGAGAACAAAAATCCGAGCAGGAAGGCATAGATCGGCGAAATTTGCAGAAGGAAAGGAACGAAAGGAGCCTGCAAGCTGAATCAAAATGCAACCCCGGGTCCAATTTGGCAGGCGGATGGAACCCTACCAGTTTACCGTGGCGTTAAGACCACGGGAAGTAGCAGCGAGCTCATGAATATTTATTTCCTTTGCAGCGCAGGGCGACCCATTTAGTCGTGGCGTTAAAACCACGGGAAGCAAAAAGATGAGAAGAAGAAGGAAAAAAAAAAAAGGCAAATTCAAAAAATAAGATGATTTGTGTATTTTGTTGGCCCTCTTTCACACAGCGTAATAATTATAAAAAAAATAAGAAATCTGTTGGAGTATACTGAAAAGACTAGCTCTTTTGTATATAAACATTTCATGAAATAAAGGAATCATGTTTTGGTCAAATGGTTGCAATAGATTAGACTTGTAACATGTCCCCTTAATTTACATTGTAGATAACATGGTGTCTGTGAGACACAGAAGATCATGATTATCAGCTCCTTGTAAATTATAAATTAAGGCTCACAACCAAGATGACTTTGGACAAACCATCGGGAACGGTTGTAGTGTAATTCAGTAACTGTCTATCTTGACTGTAGAATTACACTAGTACACTTTGTGTGTATTGAGTAGGACCATTGAGGTTGTTCAATTTACGCTGACTCATAAATTGAACAAGACCTCTGTTATTATACTTATGCACTCTTAATCCCGATATAATAAACGGGCGCATATATTTAGTAAACATCACTTTGATTTACCAAAGGGTGAGATCTTTCCGTCAGATCAAATATTCTCGGTAAGTTGGGTGATGTTACTATTTATATGGTGTGCCGTTAATTATAGAAGGAATCCGTGTCCCAGTAGGGCTGATGATGTCCCCTTGAAGAGCTCATAAGGATTGTCATGTCAAATCTTGCAAGTGGACTTAGTCCGACTGACAATAAGGATGAGTGGTACTATTCAAGGTCATAGATGTCAATTATTGAGTTGTCAGTGAACTCAGATAATTGACGGACATACGATATCTTAAACACGGGGAGCAATGCATAAAATAATAAGAAGGAACCCATAACGTAATTTGGGGATTGGATTGGTAGTGCAATAATGATCCTCTAGTGGAATGGATCGTTGTTGATGGATGTAGGTGTGTATTCGGGGTAGAATACGGGATCCGAAACCCATCAGAAGGCCAGATCCAATACCTCCTCGAGGTCCCTGCTGTAGCCTAAAGAAATCTCTAAAAGATGCAATCAAACGGATGAGATTAGTTCTCAGCCGTCGGATGAGATTTAATCTCTACCGATGGATGAGATTGGTTCTCAACCATAGGATGAGTTAGTGGATGAGATCAACTTGTATCCATGGGATTAGATCAAGTTGCATCCAATGGATCGAAATAAATAAAGAGGATCAAAAGATATTAAATTAGAACCGTTGGATGAGATCTAGATGCGTCCGATGGACGAGATCTCTCCGGTTCGGTTTTAAATCTCTTTAAATGCAAAACCCGGTTCACGAGGTGAACCGAGTTTGGTTCTCTATAGCCCACGCCCAAGCCATCTAATTGTGTCCGTTGGATCGGAGCAATTAAGTTGTATTAAAGTAGATTATATTAGAACCATTAGATGAGGTTAAGTTGCATCCAATGGATGAGATCTCTTTGGTTCGGTTTTATTTCTCTTTAATACAAAGTTGGTTCACAAAATTGAACCAAATCTCCTTGATTTGGCCGGCCACCTATTCATAGATATGGAAACATTTTTTTTATAAAAAAAACTGAGGGGGCCGCCAAGCAATCAAGGGAAGAAATAATCGGCGCCTATTCTTTTCTAGATTTGGAAGTTATTTATGGAAACAAGTCCAAATCAACTCCTAGATTAAAGGGGGCGGCCAAGGATTGATTGGGCATTGGGAGGCTATAAAAGAGAGGGGGAGGGGGCGGCCAAGAGACACAGAAAATAGAATAGCATACGAAATCTCTCCGATTTCGCAATTGCTCTAGTTTTCTCTCTTTCTCTCTTGGCCGGCCACTATTCACCTCTTCTTCTTCTTCTTCTTTTGTATTCTTCCCTTTCTCTTGGTGGCCGAATCTTCTTCTTTGTGGTGGTGGCCGGATCCAAGGTTGAAGGCAAGGAAGAACGAAGCTGTTTCAAGAAAGAAGCAAGGCGATCCAAGGCTTCATCCAGCAGAGGTTGCAGTTCTTATTTCTCGGAAGATCGTTGCCCACACAACGTCCGAGAAAGAGATAAGGAATACAGCAGAAGATTCCGAGGTTCAAACCGGGTTCTGGTATAAATTTATTTTCCGCAGTTTTATTTATACTTAGAACTAAATAATTTAAAACCGTAGATAAGTAATTTAGAATCGGCGATCCTGAGGATCGATCGACTTAGTCTTCTTTGAAGATTTTGTCGATTGATCCAGGCGGGATAAAATTTTTGTCCTGTGGGGTTCTATGCTTCTCGGAGCAGATAGAATCCGGAACATGGGACGAAGATCCAGAACGCCAACAAGTCTAACATGAATATGAATCTGAACATAATTCATTGTTTTATATAAATTAATAACTTAGCTTCAAAAATAAGTGCATCCATGGGAAAAGCGAAGGGTAAAGTTATTTCGAGTGAAAACTATTTCAAGTATAATATTAATGTGATGACTAAAAAAATCTAGAACAAGAATTACTCCAACTATATTTATCAATTGCATGCATTAAGATCATTAAATTGAAAAATATCTAAATGTGAATATAAATTAGTGAGATCGGCTATCAATTGTTACTGTCCCAGAGTTTAGTTCTTTCATAGTTTTTTCGATCTGCTTGTTGGATTCAAGGCAGACAGCCTTGTAGATACATATAATCACTGGAGACTTTAATCAGTGATGGATCGGAGTAGTCCTTGGAATGAGACCAGAAGAGTACTCGAGGCCTACACAAAATGAAAATTCTGAATTTTTGTGTCTGTGTACGATAGATCGAGGAGCCCAGCAACTGATTGCTGGAAGTGAAGAGGATTAAAATTCTACTAATGTTTAATAAATATATTCCTTCTGCATCTGATCTCACTCTGAATTACATATATACTGAACAATT
>NW_027431071.1:0-2900 GCF_044706935.1 Curcuma longa | reverse complement strand
CCTCAGTCGACTGACCATGAACAGAGGCGATTTGGAATCGACTGGCGCTCCACGTCAGTCGACTGATCTATGATCTGCACGCCTCTCATGCTGCCCATCATCATATGCTCGATCGATCTCCTGTGCACGAATTATAAGCAAGCTTAATTGGTTCGTCCCCTTCCTTCTTTCCTCTCTGCCTTTATTTGTGTCTAGAGAATTCAATTCGCTCAGGCAGCTTTCGAGACATGGAGCTGAGGGAGATCGCGTTCGCTCTGCCGCCGGGGTTCAGGTTCCACTCGAACGACCACGAGCTGGTGTGCCACTACCTCCCCAAGAAGGTCAGCAACCAGGAAAGGACTATGGTGGAGATCGACCTACACATTCAAGAACCATGGGAGCTCCCAGGTGAGCCCATCGATCGTTATTTAAGCTTGTTCATGGTCCACTGACGGTCGGGCTTGTGCAGATGCGGGCAAGCTGGGGGCGGACGAGTGGTACTTCTTCAGCTTCGGCGACCGCAAGTACGCGACCGGATCGCGGACGAACCGCGCGACCAAGTCGGGCTACTGGAAGGCCACGGGGAAGGACCGAGAGGTCAGTGACCCAGACGGGCGGCGCGGTGGGGATGAGGAAGACGCTGGTGTTCTACAGAGGAAGAGCCCAACGGGGCGAAGACGAATTGGGTGATGCATGAGCTCAAACTGGGAATGCCTCGATCTCAATCGAAGGTACGTACAGTTGCATTACGCCAGTAGAAACATGTTCTTTTGATTAATTGGTTTCCTTGAATCATTAGTTCATGTGGCAGGAGGACTGGGTTATGTGCAGAGTTTTGAGAAGAGAAAAGGAGAAAGAGATCAAGTGAAGGAGCCAGCCTTTTTATATTCTAAAGGGGGAACACGTCCTTGGTTTAAGGGGTGACTTGGTAATTTTGTGGTATTGGGGAGTTGAAACAAACTTTTGGGTACTGCATGTAAATAAAATCATGGATGGGGACCAAACACCCCATTAGTAATGATGGAAGTCTTGATAGGTCAAGGTTGATCAGATGTTAGGCAATGATGAAGTCCCAACAAGTCAAGGTTGACTAGATGCTAGATAATGAGAAGTCTCGACAAGTCAAGATTGATCGGATGCTGAGCAAAAGAAGTCCTGGTAGGTTGTCCTAGTAGATTGAGGTCAACTGGATACCAGGGTGATGATAGAAGTCCTGACAGGTCAAGATTGATCGGATGCTAAGCAATGATGAAGTCCTAGTAGGTCAAGATTGACTGAATGCTAGGCAACAAGAAGTCTTGGAAGGTTAAGATTGATCGGATGCTGAGCAAAGGAAGTCCTGGTTGGTTGAGGTCAATCGGATACCAAGCAAGATGAGAATTCAACTTGATAAAGTTCAAATAATAGTATTAGTCAATTGATAAAGCATATTAATCGATCAATAGACTCTAAACCTCAAAATTAAGGTTGTGAGGTATTTTTAGAGTTTGCTATGGTAATTAGAATTTCTACTATAGTAACTAGAGTTGCTACAATATTCATGGTTTATTGTAAATCCTGAAGCTCAAAAATTAGGATTTTACTACAATAACTTTGGGATTTGCTACAGTGTCATGTTTAGATTTACTGTTATAGTGTTTTTGCTACAATGTCATCAATCGATTAGTGGCATTGTAGCAATGAACAAAATGCTTCCTGAATTGATTGGTCAGTTTGACTTGAGGCGAGCAATTGATTGGTGAGTCGTAAGGTAAAAAAGAGTTGTTCTGTAGTTTAAATTGTCGGATTTGATGACAATCAATTAATGAAGTCTAATAATCGATTGTTAGGTGAAAATCAGTCTAAACAATTACCTTATAAAGAGGATTTTGAGGAGGTTTCTCGAGGCCAATTCATGAAAGGTTAGAGGTGAAGTGCTGTTGTATTTTCAACCATCAAGAGGCATTTCAAAGTGACAAGCAAGCATCCAAAGCAAAGTTTCTCAATTGTAAACTATTGTTTCTTTCATTTCCATTTCTATTTTGTATTTCTTATATTTGTTCTTGTAAGAACTTGTTGTAAGAGGCTTCTCCATCTCCGAAAGGTATCTGAAAAAGAGAAGTTCATAGTAGAGGATTACTATAAGTAGGTCTTGGATTAGTCGCCTAAGAGGCAGATATCAAATAAATTTCGAGTTGTGCATGTGACATCGATTTTGGATTCAAGTTTTTGCTGCACATTCAAATGATGAGCACGAATCAAGATGAAAAGCGATCACGAGTTATTCACCCCCTTTAGCTCGTAAGGTCCTAACAAGTGGTATCAGAGTAAGATTATTATTCATCGGACTAACTACTGAAAGAAGCACGAGCTAGAGGAAGAAGAAAAGGTTGAGTCTCCAATATCAATAAGTTGAAAGGACCATCAAAGGAGCTCAACTTAAATACTTCCTCATGATGGACATAGAACAATGGTTTGCTCTAACGGAAAGATTTGAAGCTTGGAAGTCAAGGATGGAATAGACATAGAACAATGGTTTACTCTGAAAGGACCTTTTCTCTTCGAAGAGCAAATGACCGAGGAACAAGTCAAAAGATCCGAGGTGCATGATAAGGTTACCAAGATTTTGGTTAATTTGGTGCCTAATAATATTTTGTGTAAGCTAGGTAAATACCAAAATGTAAAGGAGCTATGAACCAAGTTGCCCAAGCTCCATGAAGACCCAACCTCGGCACAAGACGAAGATGAGTCCGAAAAAGAAGATTCATTAGCTCAAGAACTGGAAAACTTGGAAATTGAGAGGCACTCAATTTTTGAGATGGAGATTGAACTTGAAGAGGCATCCATCTCAAGAATTAAGGGGGAGTGTAGGCTATTATCATTGGAACAAGAAGAAGTCTCAACATCAGAAGCTAATGAAGAAGAAGAGTGTCCCACCTCTC
>NW_027431070.1:0-6011 GCF_044706935.1 Curcuma longa | reverse complement strand
TCAGGTTGCTCAAAGGGCTCATGGGGAAATTGCATCATATCCTCCATATTTCCTTTTTAATGAGCTAGGGTAAATCTCCTCATCATGATAGTTTACGCAATCACAACATTCCTTGCAGCCTTGGCATAAAGGATTATGTGGGCAGTCTTCCTGTTGCAAAGAATTAGAAGGTTTATTTATTTCAAGAAGTACTGCAAGAGAATGTGATAACCTGGGTATATCCTCTTGAATTTCTTCATCTTGTTGGTTGAAAATAAAGGGTTCTAGGGTTCGAGCTGCAACATAATTCTGGAAACTTAAGGCTATATTGCCTTCAAGTAAATTTCTTGAATTTACTTCAGTGGGTTGCATTGGGATTTCAATTCTAGTGGTCTTAATAACCCAATGAAGCCCCTGTAATGTGCTTGTAGAGTACCTTCATCCTGTAAAGCACGAACTCCATGGCTTGCTAAGTAATCAACTACTCCCTGTATTTCGTAGGCAAAACCTACATTTAGAGTGTTAGACAGTCTTCCCACCAATCCTCTTGTGATTAAGAGGTTTGCTTCACCGTTCCTCCACTGCTCATATCCACGGGTTAGCACCGAGATTTGAATATTCCTAAAAAAGTCACCAATGGTCATCATAATATCAGGAATAATATAGACTAACTGACTTCCATGAGTAAGATCAACTTCCATAGTCGCAAGTATTGACTTATCACCCAGCCATCGATTATCCCTGAAAACAATAAGAGCCATAGTGCCTTCTGCTTGTCGGTGTAGTATTTGAATACGTACTTGTAGAATACCAATAAATATATATTGCATTCTACTGTGTTGTAGCTGGTTGTGACTTTCTCTTCTGTAATGAACATTCTATCTTGCTGATTATTATCAGCACAAAGTAATGCTTCTTTTGATCTATGTGCATCCGTACACACGGTGATGCACGTCATCCCTCCGTGAATGGTAGAGTACCTCAGCTGGTACTATAGAAGCACGTTCCTGCATAGAAAGTTGTAACTGAACTTGGGAATCAATTTGCTGCTCCAGGGTATAAGTGGGATATGTTCCTCCTTTAAGCTGTCTACCCAACCTCCTCATGGCTTGTTGGGTATTATGGAGCCATGGCTGGTTGTGTCTGCACTCCCGGATTTGATCCTCGAAGAGAGGGGTTTGTGATGGTGGTTGATGTTCTTGAATAGTTCCAGATATCATTCTTTCAGTTTATCCTATTCTTCCTTTATCTTTGAATACACGAAGTTTACCCCTACCTTCTTTTGGTTTTTCAGCAGGACCTAATGACAACCCCTTTAATTTGTTTATTAACTCGTCAGGAATTCCTGGAGGGGATTTTTCTTTTCTTTTGAACTTCCAAGACGGTTTTTAAGTCAGTCTTAATATCTTCTAATAATTCAGCAATTGACACAAGAAGTTGTATCTAGGTATTATTTTGTTTCAAGATTGCAGTAGCGGATGTGGAAATATATTCACTAGGTTTGGCAAAACCAACATATGGGGGATCAAGGGCTTTAGTGGCTATAAGGAACAGCGTAGCTGGTCATTTAAGTGGGCAAGGATACTTAAGATTTAGGGTTTTTAGGTAGTTCATTAACCTTTAGCAGGGCAATTCCTCCCCAGGGTTAGCTCACACAGGTGTGCCCTTGGGCTTACTAGGCCTCCTTGCCTATGCTGCCAAGTTAGGACCTGTTCTTTTGCTTCCCCTAGTTTGCATGATACCAACAACTTAAAGATTAACAAACTATCCTTATTACCTTTCCTCTTGCGTATCTTGCCTTGGAGGAGTTAAGCTATCATCTTTTGGAAACAAGCTCTGATACCAAGTTGTTCAAGCGGAAAGAGGATGGAAAGAGGAAGCTAAGAGAAATAAGGAGAAAAGATGAAAAACTTGTTGGTGCAATCGTGCCCCAAGTGATTGGATTTTAATGTTTGGCTAAATCAGTTAAGTTAGGCAATGTTTGTTTATCTAACATGTGTGGTCTGAGTCCACAGGAAAGCCCAGGAGTGGAGACCTGGCAATTGGTGAAGTCCCGGAGGCGCGGCCTCTTGGCAAAGGTGAAGTCCCGGAGGCGCGGCCTCTTGGCAAAGGTGAAGTCCCGGAGGTGAGATGTCTTGGCAAGGATGTCTTAGCACGATGAAGTCGAGGGAAATGTCTCAAGCTAGTGCAAGGAAGAGCACGAGGCTTGTGGAAGACGTTTGAAGGCTTGCATCAAGGCTAAGGGGTGAAGAGAAGCTGAAAAGGGAAGTTTTCAGCTCTGGCAGTCGACTGGCACTGCCAGCAGTCGCCTGGGGTTGATCCGGAGCACACACAGACAAGCACAGAAAAATCAGTCGAGTGGACAGTCGACTGGGACTAGTCGACTGGCCATGGAGCAGTCGACTGATATACTACGGTTGGGGTGACAACTGGCGAATTAAATGTATATTTAATTCCCGTTGAAGCCCATCAGTCGACTGTGTTGGCGTTCTGGATCTCCGTCCTATGTTCTGAATTTTACCCGCTCCGAGAAAGCGTAGAATTCCACAGGATAAAAATTTTATCCCGCTTGGATCAATTGACAAAGTCTATAAAAGACTAAGTCAATCGATCCTCATGATCGCCGATTCCTAAATTACTAACTACGATTTCTATTCTAATAGTTCTACTTTGATTTAAAATGCGGAAACTAAATCATACCAGAACCTTTAGATGACCTCGGAGCCTTCCGCTGTATTCCTAACTTCTTCCTGGACGTTGGGTGGACAACGAACCTCCAGAAATAAAGAAACTGCAACTTCCGGATGATGAAACCTTGGATCGCCTTTCTTCTTCTCGCAGCAGCTTCACCTTGTCTCGTCTCCTTGCTAGGATCCGGCCACCACTGATAGCGCTCCGCAAGTATACGGAATGTCGTCAAGTAATAAAAAGATCGAATCCACAGGGACCGTGGAATTACTTACTAGATTTAGCACAAAAAGGTGGAGAGAAAACTGAGCATGAGTTGTGTGGGGGAGATGGGAGTGTTCTAAAGTACTTTATCCTAGAGCAGGAGAAAGGAATCGACTGTGACACTGGGTTGTGAAACGATCCTAGGACTTCGGACTCCTCAGAGTATGGATTGATTGACTTGGATCCTCTACCTTTCCTCAATAATTGTTCAATTGTAGGAATGTTAATCAATTTATCCAATTCGACCTTGTTAGGTATCCTCGGAATGAAGCATTGGTGTTCTTACGTCATTTGTTGTCGGTTTGAGATGGTTCTAGAAGCCCGGTTCAAGGCATTCCCGTGTCACTCAGGCACCCCGGAGTACTAAAAGAACCCTATCCCCTGTCACAGGATATCTTTTTACGGACCTCTCCCCAACAACGAATGACCGCTAACTATCCCTCATAAGAATTAACTATGAATTAAGAAACCCCTCGGAAACTCGCCCGGTTCAAGGCATTCTTCCTGTCACGAAGCGCCCCGGTGTACGGCCTAATGATTCCTCAATCCATAATCAATTCCTACCCTCATGGATTCATACACACACATTTTATCATTCAACACACAAGCATAAATCCATAAAGCAATAGACAATTATATCATTGAAAGCGGTAGATTAACAAATCCAAAATACAATCATCCAATACATCCGATTCATCCTACATCCTAGAATCTAGGGACACTACTCCATATCGTGGAGTTTACAATACAAAGGAAGGAAGGAATACATCTTAATCCGAAGATACAACAATGAAATGCAGGAAATAAGACTTATCTTCTTCCTCGGACTGCAAACTCTGCGTAGATGGGATGAGGATGGAATGGAGCAGTCGGATCGGTGGATGGATCGTCGAATCTCGCTCCGAAACAGGCGTCGGTGGCTCTAGAACAGCTCCCCTGGCTCTCCAAGGTCTCCCCCCTTTTCTAGGTCTCTAAGAGGACCTATTTATAGCTGCAGCCCGTGTCTAGTTACGCCCCATCCACACGGCCGTGCCTGGGAGGCACGGTCCCGTGTGGGCACCGTATGGATGAAAGCACGTGCCTCTCAGGCACGGTCTGATGAGTTATTGCTTCTGTGCAGGGGCACGGCCGTGCCTCTGAGGCACGGTCCAGAAGAGGATTTGTCTCTGTTTGAAAGCACGGTCGTGCCTTTGAGGCACGGCCAAAACCTGTCTCTTCACATTTGGTTGGACACGGCCGTGCCTGTGAGGCACGGCCAGCTGCAGGGACTCTCTGTTTTGAACACGGCCGTGCCTGTGAGGCACGGCCAACAGCAGTGATTCTCTCTGGTTGGAAACACGGCCGTGCCTGTGAAGCACGGCCACGCCTCGGTTGGCTTCTGTTTTGAAACACGGCCGTGTCTGGTAGACACGGCCTCTTCTGCTGCTGATGGGGGATGTTGGCACGGCCGTGCCTGTGAGGCACGGCCAAGGCTTGTTGATCTTCTGTTTGCGCACACGCCCGTGCCCTGTGAAGCACGGCCTGGAAGCTAATTAGACACGGCCGTGCCTATGAGGCACGGCCCTGTCTTGCCTTGTCTTCAATAGTAACTCCGATTTGCCCGGTTTTGCTCCAAATTCCATCCTGAAACATGTAAAAACAAGAGCAGATCTCCGAACTAGGAAATGCAAGATATATGCCTAAATGCACGGATAAGGGATGCAATGCACACAAGATATAATAATAAACTCAGAAAGATGTGCAAATAAAGTATAAATACGAATGTAAACCCTATGCACATCAACCACCTTGGAGGAGGAGGTTCGGCCACCTCAAGAGAATAAGGAGAAGGGGGCGGTGGAAGGAGAAGAAGAAAAAGAGGAGGAAGAAGAGATGGGCGGCGGCAACAAAAAGAGAGGAGAGAAACCGAATCCGATCTCGTATTCTTTCTCTCTCGGATTTATTGTGTTCTTGCCGCCCACCCCATCCCTCTCTTTTATAGCCTCACGCCCAAACCAAGTCTTGGCAGCCCATTCAAAATTTTTCTTTAATTTTGATTGATTCTGTGAACCAATTCTAAATTATAGAAATCTCTTAAATTCGGACCTTTAGATTTGTTTGCTTGGTTTCTAGCCGTTAGATCTTTTCAGAATTATTTTAAAAAATAATTCCAACCTTATCAAGATGTGGCCGGCCACTTATGGATGGGTTTGGTTCAATCCGTGAACCAACTTTATATTAAAGAAGAAAATAAAACCGAACCGAAGAGATCTCATCCGTCGGATGCAACTTAATCTCATCTAACGGTTACGATATAATCTTCTTTAATATAACTTAATCCCTTTGATCCAATGGCCCTGATCTATTCCCTTGGGCGTGTGGTTCATTGAACCATGCCTGGTTCACCTCGTGAACCGGTTCTTCCTTCCAAAGAGAATTAAAACCGAACCGGAGAGATCTCGTCCATCGGACGCGACTTAATCTCATCCAACGGTTCTAATCTATTCTCTTTTATTCCTCTTTATTTATTTCGATCCAATGGATGCAACTTGATCTAATCCCATGGATACAAGCTGATCTCATCCATTAACTCATCCTACGGTCGAGAACTAATCTCATCCAACGGTTGAGATTAAATCTCATCCGACGGCTGAGAACTAATCTCATCCGTTTGATTGCATCCTTTTGAAGATGTCTTTAGGCTACAGTGGGGACCTCGAGGAGGTATTGGATCTGGCCTTCTGATGGGTTTCGGATCCCGTATTCAACCCCGAATACACACCTACATCCATCAACAACGATCCATTCCACTAGAGGATCATTATTGCACTACCAATCCAATCCCCAAATTACGTTATGGGTTCCTTCTTATTATTTTATGCATTGCTCCCCGTGTTTAAGATATCGTATGTCCGTTAATTATTGAGTTCACTGACAACTCAATAATCAACATCTAAGACCTTGAATAGTACCACTCATCCTTATTGTCAGTCGGACTAAGTCCACTTGCAAGATTTGACTTGACAATCCTTATGAGCTCTTCAAGGGGACATCATCAGCCCTACTGGGACACGGATTTCTTCTATAATTAATGGCACACC
>NW_027431069.1:0-38128 GCF_044706935.1 Curcuma longa | reverse complement strand
AAGTACATGACAACCAAATACATAAACACCCAGAAGAAAAGGCAACATAGTCTAAAAGCTTTAGAAATATATTTTCTGCCTAGTGTCACTAAGAAATTTACAGGATCACCAAGCAGTACCGATAACAAACGAGGAAATCAAAGAAACTACGAATTTATGAGATTCTCACCATCAAATTCATGAACAAAGACTATAACATGAGAAATCCAAGGAACATCTTCATGGGCGTAACTATAAATAAATAAATAAAATTATTGAACCAACACCACAAATTCCACCATCTACAATAATATAACAAATCAGAAACATACATCTTGCAGAAAAAACCTACAAAAGAACACATTGTCAATAAAAAAATGATTTATGAAGATTCATCGGAAGCAAAACACCAGACCTACAGCAGCGCAAGAAGGCAAACCAGGAACCCAATATCAGAAAACGTCAGATCTTCAAGTTAAATAGCCAGAAAAAGATCAAACAGAGGAATCACATCAAATTCTGTGACAGTGGATAGAGGCCAAAGAGAACGCGATCCGATACCTGAGAGTGAGATCTTCGATTCCGATGCGTTTCTCCTCCTCTGTTCGCACCGAGGGTCGAAACCTGAAACGGAACCAAACTCGAGTAGGGAACTCGAAACGATAGGAGCGACAGGCGAGCAAGGGGGCGGGCCGAACGCAGCGACGCGAGAGGAGCGAATAGGATTTAGGGTTTTGGGTAGAGAGGTCGGGTTTTTCTTCGTCGGTGTGCTTCGCCTCAGCAGATTTGTCAAGTTCCAGTTTTCCCCCTTCTCCATGGACCTTCTCCTTCCCCTCCGACGGATCTGACTCGTCTCTAAATAGCTTGTTCTTGAGGATGACCTCCTCGACGGCGGCTCTGAGCTCCACCAGCGCCTTCCTCTCGGATTCCTTGAGATCCGACAAGAAGTTGCTCTCCTCCCTGAAGGACAAGGCCTTCTCCACAACCAGACCACCCTTCTCGTTCTTCACCTCTACTGCAGTCGCATCCTTCTCTGCTTCCTTTTCAACCACAACGGAAGCTCGAATTGAGAATCAGCCGCGCGATTTTGGGAGAGGCGGGATTTTGTAGGATTTTGTTTTGTTTCGGCCACGGTGGAGGATGAACAGTGAAACTCCTCGCCACGTCGGCTGTCGCGCACGGAGTCGCGTAAACTCATCGCGCAAGATATCATTCCTGTATATATATATATATATATATATATTGCTATTATGAGCGCTAATTCTGTGCGCGCCCGTGAGCGCCTGCATCTCCGTCGTCAGCTTCCGATCGCGATAAACATGAGTCGTCCGATTGCACAGTGATTCTCCTCGGTATATATATATATATATATGAATAGTTTTGATATATATATATATATATATATATATAAAACTATTCATTTTTGTTCATTTGAAATAGAAAATTAATTTTACTTTTGAATAGTCAATAATTTCAAAAAGAAATAAACATACAAATACATCTTTATCAAAAAAAAACTACTATGAATTTTACCTTAAAATGAAGAATTTTAATAAACCCATTTATTCATAAATATAGGTAAAGAAAGTGGAGGGAACCGGGCATGAACTCAAACTCGTCTTTGAATGAAAAATTTTCAGGAGCATTTAGGGTTTACTAAGTTTTGGATTTCATCCGTCCGAATTCAATAAATTACAACTTACCCTTTAATCTTTATCGAGCGAAAGTGATGGTGCCGCAGTAGGACATCCAGATTGTCACAGGCACCTGCGGTTCGATCTCCAGTTACGATGTATTTACAGGAATTTTTCTTCAAATGGGGAGGACAATCAAAGGATGCTGGGTGTCTGGGCTGGTCACTGCGTGCACTTCTTGATTTACTCTGATGGCTAGTGGAAAACTTCACTATATAGATACAAATAGTGATCAAAGTGTGTTATGTCTGTCCTTTAGTGTGTTAAATGTCATGAGGCATCAACTTAACTTGCTCTTTCCTTGTGTGAATTAATAGCATGGTGTTATCTACAAGTTAGCGCATGAAGTTTTTGTCAATGTGAATCTTGAGTAAAGGTCTATTGTACACAGTTTTATCTTATTTTGTAAGATATTATTTTCATGACTCGAATTCGTAATATTTAAGTCACACAGTAGCATTTAAATTGCAGGACCGAGTGGGGTGAGGATGATGAATAATCATTGCAGTGTTATCGTCTTCTTATGATCATTCTTCTAGCTTCACTGCATCAACACAGATACTGCTGTCCAACTCTTCAAGGTAGTGTTTTTATGCACTTATCTCGGATCACACAGTTCTTCTTTTATGGAATCATGTTCTATTTTCGCGAGTTTCTTAAGTTTTGCCGAATCTACATCTTATATAATGAGCAACTAAACTGGTTTTCAAATTAACTTACTGGTTCATTTTAATTTAAAATCTTGTGGATGAGTTTCATTTACACCAATTTCAACAACCCCCAGCTCTGGAAATGATGCTCAATAATGCTTTCAGAAAGACATGACTTGGACTTAGGGTTTTGGCAAAGACTGTATATTCAAAGTATCAGTGAACAAGTAACAGTTTTGCCAATCAGCTTTCTGTTTCATTTTGATACTTAAATATGAATTCTAAAAGAGACACTTATTTTGTAAACATAACTGTGAAAACTAATATGTTACAGATTATGGTTAAGATACCATAAGTTTGCACTCAAAAAATGGATTAAGCACATTGAGATACATTTTGATCTAAGAAAAAGACTAGGCTATATATTTACACATTTTTTACGAAAAGTCAGTGAGAAGTAGAGCTTCGCTCTGTGCTATAGGTTGATTCATTGGTGCCACCATCAGTTGACCATTCCTCAGTCCAGTAAATTATCTCTCTTGCGTATCGAAGTGCTGCGTCAACAGAATCAGGATCCAATCCATTAGCCCGGGTAACATAGAGTTTCCTCCCGGTGATCGACAGAAAGAGTGTCTTGAATTCCTTGGCGACATAGTGAAAAGCTTGTTCAGCCTTTGTGGCTTCTACAGTGCCCCTACGACCAGAGCTGTTTCTCTTATTAGGTGGGCGATTGCTTACGACTGGATGGAAGTTGTGGAACCATTCGCATGAGGTTAAAGGAGTGATGTTTATCATCTGCTCAAACAAATCAAATTTACTGAGTACCAAAAGAAAGTCCTTTGCTTGGAAGGTTGGATGACTGACAATGCTTTCAAAGAGACTTCGGCTCTCAATCATCTTGTTGATGGGCATGCCAGTACTATCTTCAGAGTATTCATCATAGTCAGTCATGGCAACGCAGAAGATCACCATCCTTGCATCTTCAAACATGTCCAGCCATTTACAGTTTTCTGTGGTACCTTTATACGGACCTCGAATGAGCTGATACCTACAGCAAATGAGAAGTTGGAATATTTGCATTAGAATTCTTGTGGATGAGACTTGACAGGAAGGATTGTAAGCTCAATTTCATCAGGAAAAATTTAAAACCAAAATTCCAAATATTTTAAGTACTTGTGTTTATTATTGAAGCCAAGTTGGGTCAAAACCATTTAGTAGTTAGTAGAATCAAATATGATTATCTTCAACCATCTCAAGACCTGGAAAATGTATACCCAGACACTGTTTTTTTCTTTCTTTTCCCATATGATGTGTATGGAAGTGCTTCTATCGAACCTATAGCAGCCAAATGTATACTTCCAAATCTTGCAAAACTTGAAAACAATGATAACGCATGCAACCAACCTTGAGATTGTTGGCTGCTGCTCATGCTCATCGAAACAACTTCCAGCACAAGGTAACTGTAAGTCTATGGATGCTATTCCATTGGAGGAATTTATTCCATCAGCATATGTGATGTCTTCATTTGATGGTTCATAATCGTCTCTGGATATATCAACAACCTGAAGAATAACCAGTAACAGTTTTAGTATCAAGCTATGACTATGGAATCACATATTGTTTAAATTAACCACAATTTCCAGTACTTGAGTTATTGAAATGGAATGTTCAGTTAGCTTGCATCTTATTACATGTTTTCGAGTACTGTTAAAGTTATTTTACTGTTTTGGAGGTGGTTATTTGAAAGACTACATCTCATAAAATGTCAATTCCAAGCGAGAATGAAAAAGATTGAGGGTTTGTGTTAGGAATCAGTATAAAACAATATCAAACCTTCACCAAAGTGGACCTTCTAAAATTGAAATTTCAGACATGCGAGCGAGCTTATTTCTATTTTAGAGAAAAATAGAGTTGCAGATGCAATGATAATTTTCTTGGTGCAGAATTAGAAATATTTCATGTTTACTAATTCCTTTAATTAACTGAGTGAATGTTCTCAGTTGCTCTACATCTTATTTAAATCTAGCTCCTGAAACATAATGTTTAGCCTATCTTACCTGGACTCAGGTCCAATTATCCAATGCAAATTTGTATTCGTGTTCAATGTGGCTATTTCAAAAAATTCATATGGATGTCAGAAGTCCATTCGGGTGCTAGGATGTGCCAAGGGTACATAGATGGAGAGTTCTAGTAAAAGGAATCCCATGTAACTTAATTGAAAAAAAAAATCCATGATATATTTATCCAACTCATTGTCTTTCCACGTCGATTATTTTTTCATTATTTCTAACTAATAAATTTCCCATTATTTTTGTCAAAATTTCAATGCCTTCTTTACCAACTAAAAGGGAAAAAAAATCTGAAATAAGGTCTAATGCACAAATGATCACTGCAGAAATACCTCGTGTTATCTTCTCTATTAGAAACTAACTCGATGCAAGAAGTTCTATTTGTATTACAACTTCCGGTTATCTCGCCCACTGGAAGGGAAAACATAAGATGCAGATGATGATGATGCAAATAAACTGACTATTTAAAATAAACCAGTTTAACAAAATGAACTGGTTCAGGGGTCTAAAGACAAGTTATTTCTGTTACACACACGCAAGGCGAATAATGGAAGTGACCAAGGCATGAATCTTTATCTCATTGTTACACACAATCCAACTCATGTGACATACAATTGATTTTATTTTATTTTATCTACTTTCTTGTGAGATCGCTTGATCAAGGCATGTAATGCTTAGTGAGATTGCCAATTGAAGCACACATTTTTCTTGCAGTACATTGGATTTTCTAATCTCAATAAAAGACTGTTCTTATGTTGTTGCGTGTAAACAATACAGAGTCCATCTTGATGAATTTGTTGTAATAGTTGTTCTGTCACACAAGCCATTTTGTGTAGATTTTTATTTCATCCTACATTATAATCAATATATTTGAAGGGCATACACTACTGTGTAGCTAGGTTTAATCCCATTCTACGTTTGAGTTTGGATCCTTGGCTGGATCGAGATATGCCAGTGTGTGCCAACATGTGGTGCCAGAGGTACCAATGAGGAGAAGCAATCAGGAAGGAGAAGAGGAAGAAGATTGGAGAAGTGGGAAGAAGAGAATCAATATAACGAATCTTAACTTTCGTTAGATAACCTTGTGGAAGCCTCATGTCGTATCACCATGGTCATGAAAGCTCACTTGTTCAGGGGAAGCTTTGCGCCAAGTAGCAGAAGCCACGTATGCCTCAAAGGAAGTATTTGATTGTGTCACCATTGATCATGAAGGTTTAGCAGAGTATTATTGGTTATTCAGCATGTCGGATGGCAGGTGGAATGAAATATTTTGCTCATGTTGATCGGTATGGATGAAAGTGCAGACCACAGCAATTACAAACTTCAACTTATTCTATAATAGTAAATTGAATAGCAATGTTCAAGCTTTAGTGTAATAACTTGAAATTTAGAAAAGCTAAGTTGCAAACAAAAGAAAGAAAAACAGAAGCATGTTACCCTTTCTAAGAAATAACTCGAAGTGGCAGGGAGGAGCCGAAGTTCATTTCTACGCTTGTATGTAGCTTGAATAGCAGCATCTTTCCACAACTCCCCCACTAATGGCGCATACTCTCGCGTAGCAGCTGGGAAGATGGCTTCAAAATTGCCAGAGGCAATAATCATGAGAAGCCAATCGGCAAATCCCTTCAATCGTGGAACCAACGAATACTCTGTTTCATCTCCTGCCCAACAAAATGAATGATCAGATTGTTTTAGCTCTTCTGTAAACTTCCATTTTAGAAAGTTGGTGCTTAAAAGTTAAACTTGCATTCCAGCACATAAATTTCTAATCATATGAACCACAAAATAATATACTGAATGGAATGTGTCAGCAAGATAAAATGGTAAACTTGGCAATATTGTACACGACATAACATGCATAGTAAATGCCTATTATTATGATCCAAACCATAGTCAACCATGTAGCTATGGAGAAGTCATAAGACGTCTAAAAGCGTTGATCAACACGACACATAATACATGTAATGCCTAACCTTATTTTATATAAGTCTAAGGAAACTTATCCTTGCAGAACAACAACAACCACCACCAAGCCTTATCCCACTAAGTGGGGTCGGCTAAACTTATCCTTGCAGAAAAAGAAAAATATCCTAGAATATCATCATTGCATATCCCAGGGTTGTACTAATAATAATGGAAAAAACAAAAGAAGATAGGTTCACCATTAGTTTCATCACCTCATACTGCACTTTATTTTCATGGGAGTTAAAAAGTAAAAGGTGATTAGTGAAAAAACCACTAGAGTGACAGATAGTTGTACCTAAAGAAACTCATGTTTTCAAATGTAACTATGAAACCATAAATGGCTTGTGAATTAAGTATGCCAAAATCAGGACACTGAAGGTTTACATTCTTGAAAGTCAATAGATAATCATGTTTGATGTAGTTTATTAGATGATCAACCTTACTAACTATTCCAAATTACCAGGAAGATTTATACCAGCAAAAGGCTAGGGCTTCTAAGAGGGAGCGAGATATTCCTTTGGAATGCCCACTTGTAAAAGGATCTTGTGCAAGATACGCCAACCAAAATCTGTTATTTGAACACCAGAGTACATGGCTTCAGTTGGCTTGATCCCATAAAGTGTTGGTGGAGGAACAATTCAACTCCCTCACAGATTGAGGGGAAATATTGGATGGGAGGATTGATGTTTGGCCAAATGACCAAGAACTTAATTCAACCAGTAATTGTGGCTGTTTTTAAAGGATGAATTTTAAACAGGTAAAATTTCAGCACTTCAAGCTGTCATGCCAGTATTTATTGAACACTGGTTGGAAAATTGATGCAAATTCAATTTTATCACAAGAACTGCACTGTAGTTTAATGCAATTAGAAATCACATTATGTCAATGTAGACTCAACTAGTGCAGGATATTGCTAGGTATAAGTGGTGAACAACATATCCTAGGCGGAGATAAACTATCATAACAAGGCGTCATCATCATAATCATCAGAAACTTTGTTGTGTTAGTCCCAATTATTTGAAGTTGGCTACATGGAATTGAACTCTATACAAGAGTATATGGTTATAATATTCAGGTGTTTTAAATTATTTTTAATTACACAAACTATTATTTTTCTGTCTCCCTTTACTCCTTAAATCTTCAACTAAAAATCCGTAAACCTGTCTTACTGTAGTTTGGTCATTTTCAAAATATATGAGATTATTCAAGGATTAGCCCCCACATTGCACCCACTTGCATTACCTACCTTATAAACATCACATGATGGAAATTAGTAACCATTTTGGAATAACCTAGTATTACAAGCAAGGCCAAGCGGGCCATCTACTTATGGCATTTATGTACCCAACTCCACATGGTAATAGCACATCGTTTAGTATTGCTGATGAATTAAGGCTTCCAGGTCAGACACACGAGTACACAACAGACGATGTGTGAAGTAATAGCTCAACCTTCAGGCTAAGTATAATAATACAAATATCTCAAACCCACTAGACATCCATTTTAACAATTTTGTGGCAAACAAGTGAAGCAACAAACGCATGGTCTGGTTGAGTCTGCTTGGCTACCCATATATAAAAATTACATTGTAGAATTTAGTCAGTGTTATAACGCAATTTTTGAGCAGAACGTATTGTTACTAATGGATTAACTCATTTGACCATCCACTTATGATAATTATTCAGCAAAGTTAGCATTAAGGCAATAACTCATCATTTAAGTTGATTGTAGTAATACTAGTGGCATAGCCTACAAGGTCAGCAATTAACCGCACCTATCTGAAATGCGATGTGTGAAACTTAAATTTCATCATTATACATTTTTCAGTTCTATTGATGGGAACGAGGCTTGCCCATTTGCATCAAATATGTGGCAAACTTCAAGTGAAGATTTATTTGAACAAAATATTACTATTGGGATGAGCCTAACAAGTAAACCGTGTTGGTGCAGTCTGCCTCCAGGGTTTCGATATTTGATAATATACCTAGGTCTGGTCAGTTTGACAAAGGGTTGATCCAAACAGAACTAATGTTTGAATGTGAGTGAAGTCTAGTCAGGTCAAAGTTGACCAGATGACTAGAAAGAGAAATCCTAGTTGGAGGTTAAGCAAGAAGTCCTGATCAATAAGATTGGACAAGAAGTCTTGGCAGATCAAGCACACTAGGCGGGTTAGTGGACCGGACGTCTAGCAGGTCGATGGGTCAGTAAGGACCGAACATCGAAATCAAAGTCCTGGGGGTCAGAGGATCGGATGCTGAGCAAGAAGTCCAAGCAGGTCAAGGGTGACCGGATGTTTGGCAAAAAGAAATCCTGAGAGAGTAAGCCTAATAGGTTAGACCTACAGGGTAAGGCTTAAGTAAGCCTAGTAGTTCAGGTGGATTATAGTTAGGTTTAGATTGCTTGCTTGTTTGTTGTATGTTTATCTTGCAGGAACCATGAGCTGGAAGCAAAACTAATGAAGTATAATAGAAACAAACAGAAGCAGTCAAACCAAGCCTCAAGTCAAACTGGGTTGAACCCGCGCTGGGAGCCTAGAATATGATTCGGGCGCCCTGGTCTAGTCTAGACGCCTGGACCAAGAATAGCTTCGGGCGCCCAGATATTATTCCATGCGCCCGAACAGTCCAGGTGCCCTAAGCTAGTCCAGGTGCTTAGACTAGGATGAGAATTGGCTTGGATAAAAACCAACAAAACCGGATCAGATTGAATCGGTTTGGGATGCCCGAATAGGTATCCGAGTACCCAGAAGAGTCTTCATAAGGCCTCAATGAGCAGCATCAAAGGACAATCAACTTACTACTACTCTCTGATCTTGCGGTACTACTGAACGCGATCAAAGCTCTGCTCGTGCGACCGAGGAAGTTCCAGGAGGAATGCGTTGCGCTCAGAACTTCCAGATCGGCTCAACTCGAGTGTTTATGTTTCATTGGTCTTATTCTTTACGCTTCATATTTTGTCTTTATTTCAACTGTAAGACGGGTTTTTCCACCTCTGAAAAGAGTTCCGGAAAGAAAACCACTAGTGGATGAGCAACTCTCGTACTTAGGCCTTAGATGTATTAACCCCGGAGAGTTGGGAACTAGGTAAATCCATGTGTCGCATTGTTTTGTTTATTTAATTCCGCTATCAGTTTTCTGTAATAGAATCGAACGAACGAACAAGATTCACCCCCCCCCCCTCCTCTCTCACACACAACGGTCCTACAAACTGCTCATGACATTTACATGGTAGACACTAAGTGAAGTTAATATCTTAAATTTTAATTTGGATGTGATATTAATGGACCTCGCTAGAAACTCTGTGGTAAACATGGGAAGTAAGATCTCATTGTTTGAGTTTAATATAGATAACTGGCAAGACACACTAGTACACCAACTTTCCACTGTTCCTTAGCAGAGTCAGCATCTTGTACCAACTGTCATGCAAATTTTAGACATCAGTGATGCTCTTTATTAATGTGTAAGAGTCAAGTGAAATTGAAGTAAGTACCCATGTTTGAACAGAAACAAAACATATACAGGGATAAGTCACCCCTTGGTTATTGACCCCAAAACCTTAAGGTCATTATGTTTGATTATATGATAACATGCGCATACAATCTTTGGAATAACATCGTTATAAGCCTATATAGACCATCAAATCTACATGAGCATATAATACTTGTACAACCTACCAGTTGAAAAATCAGTAGTTAATAAACAATACGACATTGAATGGGCTGCAAGTGAGATAGTCAGAATTAATGAACATTATAGTCATGTACCTGAAGAATCAAGTTGCTGGTTGTCTCTCCTCTCAGCCAAAATCTCTTCTTCAAACCATTCACGACACTCAAGCAGCAAAGCAAGATCTCGATATATGCTGGTCTGTATCATAATCTTGATATCTTGGCGCTCGCTCTCTGTGAATGATAACCCATACAACAATTTGGCCTGGTAAAGCCAATAAATCAGTCATGCACACAAACATTAGATGCTCACACAAGAAACAATACTTGAAGGAATTAAACATGTATATATCTAGACATTCATTAGAGTCAAAACAAACTGTCTCAGAAGTACTCAACAAGCTGCGTCAAGACTTCCTGAAGTAATGAAGTTGTTCGAACAATTTTTGGGTGCATCAATGGCATTGACCCAGTATTTTCCAATAAACATCAGAGAGAAAAAATATTTCGTCGTTGAAAGGCTTACTATAAGACAAGATTGGTCCTCCCAACATTAGCAACTCCACCATCCATTGCCATAATAATCCACTTTAAGGTATTGAGCTATCAAATGCATGTCATATACTGAAGCATAAATGCCATGTGAAGAAAGAGGTTGGTATGTCTTTAACTTCAACTACAAAGGCTACAATTTTACTACACCAAAATCCCAAGATTATTTGAAGATTGATGAGCCTAAATTCATAGTTGAGTCTTCAGAGAATGGGATCGCTTTAGAAATGTGCAGGTTGTGTCTTTAAATTGAGCTACAAAGGCTACAATTTTACTAGATCAGCAAAAACTCAAGACTATTTGAAGATTGAACAGTCTCCGATACATGTTAATCTACTCTTATTGGATTTATTGGACACAACAAATTCCTAGGTAATTTCATCTTCTGATGTGTAGTGTTCTGGGTTAAATACCTGCTTGAAAACAGTGCTTGCCCCTGATCCATGGTTTCCAATCAACAAAAGCTTTTGGAGTGCTTTCTTATTGAGGTAGTCAGAAAGAGGTATTGCCGCAAAGTTGTTTACCTCTTCACAATATTTTGCATTCTTACTCGGAAATGGCAATGAAAGAACAGCGCAAAGCAGTTTCATACGGTGCTGAAAAATGAGGAGCCATGAGAAAATTAGTTTGCACACAGCTTCCAATTGCTAGGAGTAAATACAACAAACAAAATTAGTGGCTACCTTCTCCCACATATTCCCTTTCGCATTTTTTTGTCCTTCCTCCATGTATGTCCCATCATCATAGAGCCAATAATGAGGATTCCCAGCACAAGGGACACTAGCCCACTAAATGGCAGGAAAGGTAAATCTGCTTACAGTGAATTTCAATTAAACTTTATGTAAAAAGTCAAGCATTGATAATGTACCTTAAGCATCTTCATCTCAGCTTTTGTGATCTCCCGACCATTTATTTGAATTCCAGTATTTCCCTTGCTTGCCGTTTCCTTTAGATGCCCCCCGACATTCAGATTTGAAGTAATGATGCTGTCAGGCTTGTGCCCTTCCTGTTGATCATCGATGAACGCTTAATTTATTGGCTCCGCTCAAGTACCACAGAAACAAAGGTCAATGAAGCGACATAAAAGACATGTTTAACCACCTAATTTAAGTTTGGTTGATACTATCATGTAGCTGTTGGGATTTATTAAATTTATAACACAAATTGTCATTACGATTAAGCCCAATAAAGTGATCCAATTAATCTTTTAATTGTGGGCTGAATTAGCAGATGTGGATTTTGCGTGTAGAAACCCATTAATCCACTTCCGTTATTATTGATGGACGGATAACGGAAACAGGTTTAAAGTTATAAATAAGGTGGTGGTCCCCGTAAAGTTAAGTGAACAAAACTTCTTTCATTCCATCAGGAAGAAGATACAGCTATTGTCACCTTATTTCCTACAGAAGATCAATCTGTCCATAAAAGTGTTTGTTTTGATCTCCATATTGTTCCAACGACAGAAAGAAGATGGCGATAACTCCGATTCAGGTTCTATTTATCATTTTCATCATTTTCGATTTTGTTAATATGCCATATACATCGATAATGAGATCTTGTTTAGAATTGTATGAGTCGTTCGGATTCATCTATGGTGTACAATTTATGTTTAGAACCTGTCAATCGGTATCAAAGCATAAGATTATCATTGATGTTTATAGCGTAAGGGGTAGAAATTTTGACGATTTATGTTAACATGCATGTATTTTGTGTCATGTTCATTGAGTTTCTACATTTAGAAACCTAGATTTCAAGTTTTTCCTCGAAGAACAGTGAAGAACTATGGAGAAATTGGGTAACCACCATTGTTTTTTTCGCAAAACCATGGCGTTTAATCTGCGAAAACCGAATAACATTAAAAGAAGATGACAAATGGACTCGACTAATGTGCAGGAATCATGCACAATAAGTTCATCAGTCGGCTGCAACATTCAACTATTGTGCACGGTTCATACACAGAAAGTTTAACAATTTACTACAGCACTCAACTATTATGCATAAGTCAGGCATAGTAGATTTTGTAGTCAACGGGTGCATTCGACTGTTGTGCATGGGTCGGGAATTGTAGGTTTTGCAGTCGATTGAAGCACTCAAATGTTGTGTAAAGGTCGGGAACAGAGAATTTACTAGTCGATTGGTCAACTCAACTGTTTCAATCGACTCGAGCAAAGTAAGTTTAGCAGTCAATTAGCTGACTCGACTGATGCAATTAAGCAGTCGATTAATGTTAAGGTGCAGCCGACTGATTCATGTATCACTCAACTGATGCCGAGGATCAATCGACTAGATCAATCGACTATTGCTATGTAGTTTCCCGATATAATCATCAAAGTAAAAACTATTTGATACAATTAATACATTTTGTGTAAGTGGAGGTATATCTATGCTAATAATTAGCCCAAAGGAAAATCATTTTAGGCCAAATATTTGTTCAAGTAGCTCATGTAAAGTGATATTTTTGTGAATCATGCACATAATTTGTTGATCCAAAGAAAGACATATTGTGTGACCTATTAAAGTTTTTTTGAGCTATGTTTAGAAAGTATCGTTAACAAATTATATTTTAGTTCAAAAGATTAAATTGCAATGTTGTGCTTGGCATCTCGTTATGGGCCCACATACATGCATATTTATTGATGTTTGCTTGCATTTACTTACTTAAATATATGCATGTTTAGGGTGTAGCCGAGTTGATACCCGAATGGTAGAGTTGCATCAATGTTTAGATTATAATGTGAGCTTTGTCCTTCCTTCTTTTCTTCCATAGAACACTCAATATCTGCCAACATCAATAATATGTCAACCCTAACCGGTATTAATTTCACAAAATGGAAAGAACACATAATGGTTCTATTGGGCTACATGGATCTGGACCATGCATTCAAGCGGAATCGTCCCGCATCTTTGACTAGTAAAATCATGGCTCAAAGGGTTACATTTGAGAAATGGGAACGATCCAACCGCATGAGTCTAATGATCATGAAGTTGTCCGGTCTGGACTCCATCAAGGGCTCAATTCCTGAGGAGGATGCCAAGTCTTTCCTTCAACATAGCAGACTGATTCACTTCAAATGAAAAAGGTCAAGACAACAACGATTTTAACGAAGCTTCTCTCAATGCGGTATGGAGGAAAGGATAACATATGAAAGTACATCATGGAGATATCCAATTTGGTAACAAGACTAAAGACACTAAAGCTAGAGATGCTTGAGAGCATCCTTGTGTACTTAGTCTAGATATCTCTCCTTACACAATTCACTCCTTTTAAGAATAGTTATAATACTCAAAAGAAAAAATGAACTCTAAATGAGCTTATTACTCAATGTGTGTAAGAAGATGAGAAATTAAGACATAAAACATCTAAAAGTGATCATCTAGCGTCCACCCATCTAACGTCCGTCCATCAGGGTCAAAGCAAGAAAAGAAAGAGGATCAATACTAACGGTAAAGATAAGCAAATTGTAGACTTTGGGATTTTCAGGTCATATGATGCAAAAGAAACAAAAATCAAGAACTAACTTGTCACTTTTGCAACAAGAAAAGTCATATAAAGGAATGCTCCAAATATATCAACTAATATGTTAAGAAAAATATATTTCTCAATTTTATTAGTTCAAAAGTAATTTAGCTATTGTGTTTATTAACACTTAGTGGATAGATACTAGTGTTATTATTCACATAATTTTGTTTATACTAAGTATCTAAATCTTACAACCTAACTAATCCTAGGGTAGACGGTCCGGTCCCATATTACGTCCACCAAGTAAATCCATAAAGCACAATGGCTCCTGACGTGATGCCCTAGCTTCACTAATAGTTCAATCGCCGTAGGTGTACCCTATGTGAGAATTAAACTCTGGTTGCTTAGAAATGCACCCTGCCTCTTAACACCATATCAAACCTTGGGGGTTACTATTCACATAAATGTCACTATGCAGAATTGTCTTGAGTTAACTATCAATTGATAGTGAAAAATACATCTATATGTGAAAAATGACAGAGATTAAAGTAGAAGTGATGGTATTTTTAGGCTTTATTTAAAAACTAATGTATTTCTAAATTTGAAAAATATCGTCTTTTCAACGGAATTTGATCTTTATTTTTGTTTAGACAAATCTAGTTATTTTTATTCATTTGGAAATGAAAATTTTAGCATATTCCAAACTTCAATTTTGATTGGTATTGATTCGTTAATTGATAAGCTTTACAAATAACTTCTACTGACAATGAAATAATGCATACAAGTAACATAGGTGCAAAGCGTAATTTGACGAATGAAAATTCCTCCATATTGTGGCATAGACGTTTAGAACATATATCCCAATAACGCCTAGAAAGATTAATATCATAAGAAATTCTTGACCCCTTTGATATGTTAGACTTTGATATCTGCAAAGAATGTATTAAAGGAAAAACAACTAACAAACGGAATAAAGGTACATACAAGTGTAATGAAGTCTTGAAACTAATACATATGGATATATGTTGATCATTCCATTTCATGAAATGGTCAAACATATTTTTTTATTAGTTTCATATATGGCAATTCATTATACGATTATTTGTACCTTATTTATGAGAAGTCTTAATCCGTGGACGTGTTCAAACTCTTCAAAGCTGAAGTTGAAAATCAACTAGGCAAGAAGATTAAGGGTGTGAAATCTGATTATGGTAGTACATACTATAACAGATATGATGGATCAAAAGAACAACATCCTGGGTCTTTTGCACAATATCTTACTGAAAGTGGGATCATTTCTCAATATATCATGCCTAGTAATTTTTATCAGAATAGTTGAGCGACAAAATCGGATCCTAAAAGACATAGTGAGAAGCATGATGAGTTTCTCATCCTTATCGGAGTCTTTGTGGCATGAAATAATTAAAACTGCAGTTTATTTACTGAACAGAATTTAGACGGATGAAAGACTTAGCATTAGGCATTTACACGTATGGATATGTCCAACAGAGGTTAAGCCTTATAGGCCTAACGAAAGGAAATTAAACTCAAGAATTGTTAATTGTCATTTTGTAGGTTATTCTGAAAAGTCAAGCGGTTTCAAGTTCTATGACCCCTTAAACACGTCCTTTTTCGAGATGGAAAATGTCAATTTTATTAAAGATTATGGATTCTACATGGTTACTACTATTGCAATTGATAGTAATAGGGTAAAATTCCTAACACTATGAAAATTGCAAATCCAGAAAGAGTAGTGACCCAAGATATTCTCATGTTATCTCCAAGACAAATGAATGGTCCATCCACTCAAGTTGAGATATTGCCTCCTATGGTTGAAGAGATGACTCAACTACTTCAAGTGCAAGTGTCTTTTAAAGAGATCTACTATGGAAAGAAAATCAATAATTTCACATGATTATATTTATCTTCAATTTCACATGATTATGTTTATCTCTAAGAGTGAGTTTTGACATAGGATTGGAAAATGATCCTACATCTTTTTATAAAGTCAAACTATGTCCTAATTTCGAAAAGTGGATCGAAGCCACGAAGGAAGAGATGAAATCTATGATTGACCAACCATGAAAGAAAAGATGAAATCTATGATTGATAAGCCATGAAGGAAGAAATGAAGTATATGGTTGACAATGACATATAGGAACATATAGAATTGCCTAAAGGAACAAAACCGGTTGGTTGTAAATGAATTTTTAAAATCAAATGAGATTTGAAGGGCAATGTTGAAAAGTATAAGGCTCGTTTTGTTGTCAAAGGATTCATTCAAAAGGAGAACATTGATTACCAGGAGACTTTCTCACATGTTTCAATGAAAGACTCTCTTAGGATAATTGTGACACTTATAACTCATTATGATTTAGAACTTCACCAAATAGACGTAAAGATTATATTTCTCAATAGAGAAACAAATAAGAAATTGATTTGAAGGACAATATTGAAAAGTATAAGACTCGTCTTATTGTCCAAGGATTCACTCAAAAGGAGAGCATTGATTACAAGGAGACTTTCTCACCTGTTTCAACGAAAAGCTCTCTTAGGATAATCATGGCACTTGTAACTCATTATAATTTAGAGCTTCACCAAATAGATGTAAAGATTGCATTTCTCAATAGAGAAATAGATAAGACTATATACATAGTGCAACCAGAAAACTTTAAGTTTAAGGACTCAAAGCACCAAGTATGCAGGTTAAAGAACTCCATTTTTTATCTAAAGCAGACATCCCGTTAGTGGTACCGAAAGTTTGATAAGATGATTATTTCATTTACTTTTAAGAAGAACACTGTTAATCGGCATATTGATTTACGAAAATCACAAGTGTACGACTGTCATCAAGTAATAAAAAATTGATTCCCCAAGGACTGTAAAATTTAGTACCGGTTAGAAACGTGAAATAGATTATCTAGACAATCAAAAATCGCACGAGTCGAAAAAGAAAGAAATTGAATCGAATCGAGAGAAAATACGAGTGCTAAGAGAAAACTGATGTTGGAATGCAACTCTAGGATTTCGGTTTCACCATGACAACTGTTAACACCATAAATATTATTTACTTCCTTACCTCAATGCTTATGCGCATACAAGTTGTCTATCCCGAGATACCGATATAGACTTTTAGAATTATACCGACATACCTACCCAAACGCGATGCCTACTTTCAGGGCGACCTTATTAAAGCAATCGCTTTCTCAGGGAGATTCCTATCATAATACTCCACGATCCTTCAAGTGTCATCCCATATTTCATGACGTTGAATCCAGGTGGACCTATTAAGCTCTATAATAGTCAATAGTGCTCTCGTAAGGTTTTGAACTATTTTCGTGAACAACCCCTCACGTCTTGGTGTTTATAGGTCGGAGATTTAAGTTCACCTTTTGGTCTTTCCCTACGTCCCGTGAGATATGAAGATGCACGGTTAGTGTCAAAATCATATATGTGTAATAAAGTCGGATCATGAATAAATATATCATATGGTTAAAATAGACATAAAACGAATGAATGTCAACAAATCAATCGGACTACTCTTTCATCTTAGAATCTAGAATACTACATCATAAAGTGAAGTTACAATCAAAAGACATAAAAGAAAGCGTTTTACAAATCAAATCAAAGAGAAGAGAGAAGAAATGCTTAATTGTGTAGTTGTCGGTGTCTTCGGAAGAACTTCGAAGCTCCAAAGAGGACGAAAACAATGATGGCTCCTTGGGAATGACTCCCCTAGAATTCCCTATAACAGGAAAATACCTCCTCTCTCGATCATGAGATTTTTACGATTTTTTATAGCCCCCAAAATCGACCAAGTTTGAGAAATCTTTCAAAATTAATGAGGTGTCGCCTACGCGACACGGCTCATGCCGGCTGGCATGGGGGAGTGTCAAGCATTACAAAAGAAGTCTCTGGCCCGACACAGTCGTGCCAGCTGGCATGGGGTTGTGTCGAGGTTCTGATCAAATAGGCACGGGGCGTGCCTGATGGTACGACCGTGCTTTGTCGGGTGTCGAAATAACAGACTTTTTGGACGAATGCACACGGGCCATGCTTGGTGGCACGACCATGCTAGGTCGTGTTCTAGATGAGGCTGCTCTTGGGTTGTTGAGACACGGCCTGTATCATGGGGCACAGTCATGCCTAGAGGTGCAGCTTCATCGTCTGCTTCGTTTTGTGTCTTCTTTGGTTGAGGGAACATGCCCGTGTTAGGGGACATGGCCAAAGCATGCTCCTCGCTGTCGACTTTTGCTTCAAGACTCTTTTGCTCTGCTTAAGCTCCATTTTCTCATCTTGTCAATCAAAAAGCACAAGGAGCAGTTCTCCGAACAAAAAGAAATGTAGTTGATGCAAATGAGATGAAGGTATGCAAAGTATGCTCATGTAATGCAACAAAACGCATACAAAACAATTCTAAATATCCTATATAAAACACACACATCATATATATATCTCAAGTTTCAATGCAAGTTCATTATACTTGTTCTGTATGTGAATGATATTTTATTAGCAAGCAATAATAAGACTCTGCAAGGCATTTCTATCAGGTCATTTTGAAATGAAGATCTTGGTGATGCATCTTTTGTATTAGACATACAGATCTATCATAATCGTTCAAGTGATATACTTATACTGTCACAAAAGAGTTGTATTGAAAAGGTGCTTAAAAGGTATAACACATAAAATTGTGCACCCGATGACACGTGTATGGCGAAAGGTGCTAAATTTAGCTTGTAGCAATACCCACAACTTGAACTTAAAATAAAGGAGATGCAAAAATTCTCTTATACTTCAGTTGTAGCGAGTCTTATGGATACTCAAGCATGTACGTGTTCGAATATAATGTATATAGTAGGGATATTAGACAGATATTTGAATAACCCAGGACAGAATCACTGAAAAGCGATAAAAAAGGTTGTATTATTTGCAAAGAAGAAAGGATTTCATGCTCACGTATCAAAGATCTGGTCACTTGGAGGTGATTGGATATTCAAACTCAAATTTTGTTAGATGTTTGGATAGGAGTTATATCGTGGAAGAGTGTGAAATAGTCACTCATAGCTACTTCTACCATGGAGACAAAATTCATAGTATGCTATGATACATCCAATCAAGAGATACAGTTGCAGAACTTTATCACAGGGTTACAGATTGTTGATGGTATTAAAGACCATTGAGAATCACCTGTGAGAATAAAATCGTTGAGTTGTATTCTAAAAACAACCACAATTTGTCGAAGTCTGAGCACATCGACATCAGGTTCTTAGCAATAAAAGAAAAAAATTCAAAGTGGTCAAGTAACACATTAGCACAAATTCCATAATAACAAATCCACTCACCAAGGGTTTACAACCTAAGGTGTTTCATAAGCATGTGAAGCATTTGGATAAAGTGCTCCTTTAGTGGGAGTATGTGGTATTTTATGTTTCATATTAATTAACACTTGTATATTTTGTTTATTGTACGTACTTAAATTTAAAAATACATATATATTTTGGTTTATTGTACGTACTTAAGTTATCTAATATTGATTGACACATGTTTCATACTGTAATTTAGCATATAGTGTTTGTAAATATGATTCAGATACTTTTGAGTCATAAAGATAACCAATTGAAAATTGACATATATAGATCACATTTCATGTAATTTTCATGTTACACATTCATATCTAATTTATGTCATTAATAACGTTAGTATTGTGATTATTATTAGGTCTTATTACAAGTATGATACAAAGACCTCTTTAGTCCTATATTAATGAAATTAATGAATCAGATTGTACTAAGGGATAATTTTTACCATCAGGTGGCATTATTAACCTCAATTAAGGAATTTGACTATGTATTATGTATGGGATTACATATAGCTCAAGTGGGAGATTATTGAGATTTATTTCCCGTTCGATGGGCTTACATGTTAAATTTATAACACATAGATTGTTATTACGATTAAGTCCAATAAAGTGATCTAATTATTGTTTTAATTGTGGGTTGAATTAGCGGATGTGGATTTTGTGTGTAAAAATATGTTAACCCACTTCCGTTATTATTAATGGACTAATAACGAAAACGGATCTACAACTATAAATAGGGTTGTGGTCCCCGTAGGGGTTAAGTGAACAAAACTTCTTTCTTTCCATTCAGAAGAAGTTACGATTGTCGTCGCCCTAATTCCTACACAAGATCAACCTGCGCATAAAGGTGTTTATTTTGATCTCCAAATTGTTCCAGTGACTACAAGAAGATGATGATGACTCTCGATTCAAGTTCTGTTTATCGTTTTCATCATTTTCGATTTCGTTAATATGTTATATACATCGATAATGAGATCATATTTAGAATTATATGAGTCGTTCGGATTCATATAATTTAGTTGACAAATTATATCTATTAAAATAAATAAATAAATAAAGAGCAAATCTTGGTTCTCTCCCTAGGCAACTGAGAACGATTGGTCGAACCTTTATGTTTTCTGAAGTAAAGTTGTGTTACTTACTTAATGCCATCTTATTCTAGAAGAGTTGGCAAATAGAACACAGATAATGAATTGTAGGATACTTTTAACAAAAGATTCTAGCTCACCTTTCCCCAGTAGCCAGAAACCTTGTCGTACCAATACTCTCCAGGCTTAAGCTTAGGAGGAGGGCACGGACAGCTCTGTAACAGAATCATTTCCTCCAGGTTGAGACTCTTCCCGTTCACACAGATATCTTCCGGTCTCAACTGATTTGACTCGCAGTTTTTTTCGGCCTCCATCATTAATTCAATTTCCCGGTCGGTCAGCAGCCTCTTCAACAAACGCGAGCTCTTCCCCAGTCTCTCTCTGCTCGACTCCAGTATCGGAGACCCGATGCAAGAGATGCACTTCCTCCCCTCGGGCATGGAGCCCATAGTCATCAACACGCACCTACTGCAATACTTGGCATCGCAGGCCAAGCAAGACTCTTTCTCCATAAAACGGCTTCCCCTCAAGCAACTGTAGCAAGCTCCCTTCTTGATCGCGCCCGGAGTGACTCCAACTGCAGGCGACGTAGAGTAACTGGACTGGCCAGACCCTTGGAAGGCCACGATCGGCGCCATCCTGGTCGGCGTGGCGAAGGACTCGTCGCCTTCCTCGATCTCGGAGGCGTACGAGCGGAAGCTAGAGGCCGGGGAGCTGAGGGGCGACTCCGTGGAGAGCCGATCGGGGGCTCCGCCAAGCTCGTCCGAAAACCCGACGGTGCCGGACACGTCGGCGGTCTCGGAGGAGAGGAGATCGGTGGAGCAGAGCGCGCCGGAGTCGGGGGTTGCGGCGACGGCGGCGTGGTTCTCGATGACGGAGGTAGGGGAGGCGGCCGACAGGAGGGGCGCGGGCATCTTGGGGGAGGGGAGCGGGTGGGCGACTGGGAGGGAGACGGCGTCGGCGGGGAGCGGCGCGAGGGCTGCGAGGGGGATGCGTTCGACATCGATGGGGACGGCGCGGGGGAGGGCATAGGGAAGGGGAGGGCCATCGTAGACCGCGGCGAAAGAGTAGCCGGAGGCCTCCGCCTCTGTCTCCGCCGCAGGAGGCACGAGGAAAGGAGACATGGCGAGGGAGGACCGGGCGGAGGAGCTCGGGGCGAAGACGGGGGAGAGTGAGAAAGGAAGGGGGCGGCAGCTTTCGGAAGCGCACGCGCAGAGAGAGAGAGAGAGGAGGAAGGTGAGTGGTGGTTTGTTGGGGTGTCGCGATCCCGCACTGTTGAAATGGCATTAGGTTGACGGGGTGGGGCCTAAGGACCAAACCACGTTACCAATAGCGGAACGTGGCAGTCGGAGCTGGTGAGAGACGGGAGTTTAAACTCCAAGTTTAAATACTAAAAAGGGAGAAGATTGCAGTTTGTCTGGGAGACTTTTAATTAATTTTAAAATGATTTTTTTACTAAACCACTTATTAAACTTTTATTAATATCTAAATCATCACACTTTTATACTTACTGGATTATACATTTCTTTTCTAAAAGATAAATGATACTTGTCATGAAATAAAATGGTATCATGAAATTGTAGCATGACACTCACAATTGTATACAATGAATTTCACTATATATCAGTGGGATCCACTGTCAATATAAGTGTCATGCTACGATTTCATGTTATGTATCACCACTCTTTCTAAAATACTCTTCTTTTTTTCTGTACACTACATTTAAAATCTTAAAATTTTATTGATCTGACTTCCAGTAATCTTTAAATCTCACGTCCAACAAATCAAATGCGTTTAACTGATTGTCTATCTGTTGACTCTTCGTAGAGGTGGTGCAGCTTCAGAAGCTATTTCTATTTTACACACCCTTAGAGTTGGTGGGTCATTAAACACTTGCACACAAGTAAATGAAAAAAATATCCGAAGACTTAGTCCTGGATTAATAGTGTGAAATAATTATTTGATAATCAAGTAATTAAAATTATAAATATAAAATATTATTTAATATTATTTAATTCAACTTATTTATTTAAATAAAATATAATATAATCGATTTAATATTTATTATATTATCTTTGATTTAATTTATTTTTAAAATAAATTATATTATTAATATTAATATTAATAATGCTAATGATGATAATAAATTAATAATATATAAAATAAATAAATATAATTTATTTATAATTTTTTAAAATTTAAAATAAATTATTATTTTTTTAATAAAATAATTTATTAAATTAATAAATATAATTCGTTACATTTATAAATATTTAAATTAACATTTATTGAATTAATTAATTCAATTTTAATTAGGTTTCATTCCATATTCAATTGATTCAATTTTAAAATTGGAGGGTAATCATGAAAAAAAATGTGTTAACTTTCATAATCGCATAAAATTTTAGGCTACCAAGGTAATTACATTCCGGATTTATAACCCATTTGTTCACAACTGATGTAGTTGTGATGTTGCATTACTTGAAAATCATTGATAACTTGAACCAAACAAGGTTATCAACGATAAATCCCCAACCAAATATCCCTTTATGGATTGCTCACGTGTTGCAGCTATTTGGAGTGTCTTGGGCTTTGGGAATGATCATAATTTCACTATTGATGATCCTACTCTCTAATTCAAATTTCATTGTAGTAAAATGGTGGAATTCATCATCCTAATGATTCTATACGGTTGAAGATCACGATCATCTGTAAGGAGGTAAATCATAAACTATACGTTGGTCATCATAGTCGTACAATGTCTAAATTTTTAAATTTTAGTCACGGTCAAAGTCAAGAAAGTTCTAGAAACACTTTGGTGATATTGTTAAGTAAATATGACATACCTAAGTTCAACAATGAATTTGTGTCAAATTATATAAACTTAATTATTTAAATTTTAAAAACTCACAGGAAGCTCCCAAGAGTGCATTAGGTCTATCAGATATGACATATCTAAGCCGTGGAATTAAAGTTTGAGGGCATGAAGAGACACAGGAAGCTCCTAGGAGTGCATTAATTCCAATTTTGGTCTATTCAAATGTATCTAAGACTATTAGTAAGTTTTGACTAAAACTCATTGATAGTCGTACAATGTTCATATTTTTAAATTTTAAACATAGTCAGAATTAGGAGAGTTATGGGAACACTTTAGTACTATCGTTGAGTGAATATGATATGTCTAAATCCAATAATAAATTTGTATCAATTATATAAATTATCTAAATTTTAAAAACTCATAGCATGCTATTTAGACTGTGAAATTAAAATTTTAGGGCATGATAAAACTCAAAAGGCTCCTACGAGTACATTGGTTATAATTTAGATTAATTCATATGTTTAAAGCTATAAATGAGTTTTGGCTCAAATTCATCGATGAGTCATGAATTTTGGCCATAATTAACTTATGACCTTAGATTCAAGATCATTATATTCTTGGGACTTTTTTATATCCTCCCATCTTAATTTTATCTCATATTTAAACCGTTATGAGGTTTTGTTTTGTTTTGTTTTTGCTTGTTAATGAGAGAGAAATAATATTTTTAAAACCCACTATAATATGGCTCATTTTAAAAAAAAATTTTAAATGTGTTTTGTAAAAATGATGAATATTTTAGAAAAAATACATAATTTGATAAATATAAAAGTATGGGATATTTGGATATTATGTGATTTTAGAAAAATTATCTTTTGTGATTTTACTATTATTACTTGGTGGTTCATTTTTCTATTTTTATCTAAAAGACTCTCAATTTTAATCGAGTGTTAAAAGGAAAAAAAACATATGTATAATACTTTTATAATTGTTTAGGGCTACATAATGCATTTCATTTAATTAAAATTTAATCAATTTGATTAAGATAAATTTTAAATATTATTGTTAAGCTAGATGTCAAATTTTTAGGAAAAAATAAAAAAAAAGTCTCTTATTCTAATTTACTTCAAGATGGAGTCTTTTCTTAAACTGTTCTAATAATATCGTATCATATTTTTAATCATTAAATTATCTGTATTCCATGCTATTTTAGCTGCTATAATATATTATAGTAAATTAATTCAATTTAATTAATAGTATTACACACAATAGTGCTATATTAAAAAAATTATTTTCAACTTAATTAAAATATTTTTAAATTAGTCAAAATTAATATAACACTGTTCTAATAGCTATAATTATAATAAAATTATAACACTTCATTAAAATTACATGAAATGAAATATTATTATATTACAATATTTTTTATTAAAATTATCCAAACTTTATCAAAATCATCCAACTTGATTAAAATAAATTTAATACAATTTTAACCGTTACGACAATAACTACTATAATTTATAGGAATTATATGAGTAGGTCAAAATAATTTTGATTAATTTTAAATGTTTTTACTGAATTGATAATGAATATGTTAATATAATAATATTTTATTTATTATATTTTTGATTAAATTGAAATAATTTTACTTCGTATAGCGGTAAATAACAAAGATGAAAAATTATTGAGATATCTATATTCTAACATTAAATTTTAGTTAAATTTAATTATATATTACTTTTAAATATTAAATATCCACTTGTGTTGAGGGGACAACATTATTAATTGACTCGTCTATGTTTCCTTTATTATTAGAGCAGTCAAATGGATCAACCGATAAAGGGATGAATTAATTCATCAGAATCTATCATATGATAGAGTAAGACGAAATGACCTACTAATTTGACGGGTGGAAAAATTTCAATCCACTCCAACTCAAGACGGATTGTAAGTTAGGATGATTAATCTATGAATCTATCAAAAAAATAAAAAATAATATTAAAATTTTTAAATTTGAATTATATTTTAAATGAATCAATTTTAAATTTTTAAATTTCGATTACAATTTAGATGGATAAGTTTAAAGAAAAAAATAAATTTTTTCAATCTACAAATCAATCCAATTCTGTCAGTCTTACCCACATAGATTGCGATCCTAAATAGATCGACGTTTTTGAATCTATTTTAAAATGAATTAATAAAATTTTAATTCAATCCATCTAAATTTGACGGAATGAATCAATTCGATAAATCCCACACATTGACGACTATCTATTATCTTATCGTTGACCTTTTATCAAAATAAACACGATTTCTGCCACCGCTAAGTTTGACTTACTCTCCTATCCATGAACGAGTTAAAACAATTCAAAGAACAAAAGAAAGAATAGTTACAAACTCCACTTGTATATAAAAAGTAAAAAACAGAGACGTAACGGGCAAGATCATTCGCGTTGACTAAATACATTATGCATCCTCGCCGCCTCGTCGGCAACTTAGAGATAATGATCACGTGATTTAGTTTGGTCGATTACAGTTGACTTTAAGGGAGTCAAGAATCACGCACCATGGCCGAACTTTCACCTAAACCATTCTTCTTCTGCTTCTTCTTCCATATCATCTAGGCTCTATGGGCCATTCAAAGCCTAACCTTTCTATCATCTGAAGCATTGATTGCTTGTTTCAGTATCGACTAGCAAGGGAACAAATTGATTGTACACAAAATGGCACTAGAAATTCAGATCGGCTGTGAGAGAAATGGCGAGTTCATGGAAAAGACAGCATTTTTCTGAGCTTGAGCAAGAACTGAGATTAACATTGAAATCGAGAGAACAAGGGAATGCAAAAACCTTCCGCTTCTCTTCTTGCTGCAAATCACTATGAAAAGTGATACCGATTACCATGATCCTAGAAAATGAATCAAAACCTAGATCCGACGCCAAAAGACGCCATTTTTCGAATTGGGAAAGTTCGACAGACTCCGATGCGGTCTTTAAGGTATTGTACCTTTAAAATTGAGCTCCGATCCAGCGCGAGTAACGAGCTTCGACAGATCGCGGAGGCGGAGGAGACAATGAGAGCGGTGAAGCAGAAGCCGCAGAGATCCGCTGCATCCCAACAAGAACAATCGCCCATGAGTCGACCGTGGCGGCCGGTGGGAGCTCTCGCCGGCGATTTTGGGCTGCCGCAACCGTCGCCTAGCGATTTAATTGGGCCGCAATTATCAGGCCCATTAGCTTAAAAAACAAGGGCATTTTCGTAAAAACAAGGATTGACGAACCTTAACCCTGCCCTAGCTTCTCTCTATAAATAGCGACGAAACCCCATCATCTCACTCATCCGTTTCTCGCCGAGTGAAGAACATCGCGGCGCCGCTCTGGGACGGTCGGTACTTTTTTCTTCTCCTCTACTGATCTGGAGCTTTTCTTGATTTTTGATTTCCTATTCTTGATAGATTCTGGATCTTTGGGTTTCTTGGTGATGAGATAAATAATAGATGACGAGTCCGAATTAATCCATTCCATTCAACATGAGGACGAATCGAGGCATTTGTCTGAAAGAAATCCATTTCTTTGTTTTCTTGTTTTTTTTTAATGTTTCAATTCCATTTCTTATTGCAATCGTTTTTTTTTCATTTTATTGCTAAAAAATGGTTGTTTATGTTGTTTAAAATTTATATGCCGCGGTTTAATCTATGACTCAATTTGAGGACGGATCCGGCATTTCTCTGAGATAAATACGTTCTTTTTTGGTGACAGATTGCATTTTTTTTCTTCTTGAAAACTGAGTCTTACGATCTAGCATTGTGATGAATCTTTTATACGTTTCCGAGAATTTATTCTCTGACGAGTATAAACCTCCTACTCATTCTGAATGCTTTACCAAGTTTTCTTTAGTAGCAGTATTTTATAATTCTACATTAATTATTTTGTTTCAAATTAGGGCCGGAAAGTTGTTTTCGATAATTCTCTATTTTGTATTGCGATCTAATGGTTCGATCTTCTAAAACTTCGATCGAATGTTATCTTATTAATAATTCGATAGATTTTTTGTTATTCCTGATCTCAGGCTCAAATCACCGAGTAAATTCTTTATCATTTTAAAAAGATTGTTTGATTCATTTTACATCTATAATTTTCGGGTTCGACTCTTTTTCTTTTATTTGAGAAGGATAAATTAAGTTTTATTTATTTAATTATGAAAACAAATCTACTAGCGATCTTTCACCTTTCATATACTTTTGAAACGATCTCAGAGAAACTCTGAGTAAGTTATTATGAAAATTAATATGATTTAAACATAACTTAAGTTCAAAAATAAAAAAGGGAAAAAAAGTAAAATTGTGGATTTGATAATCATTTGAGGTAATTATGTATTTAAATTATGAGTTATAAAATATAATTTAATATTGTTTAATTTAATTTGTTTAGTTGAAGAGAATAAAATATAATTATATTATATTAAAAAATAAATATAATTTAAATTTAAAATTAATGTATATATTTTTAATAAAATAGTTTATTAAAATTATTATTTTAATAAAATAATGTATTAAATAAAAATATAATTTATTAATTCTGTTTTATTAAAATAATTATTTTAATAAAACAATTTATTAAATTAATAAATATATTAATTTGATTTTTAAAATTTAATATAAATTTATATATATTTTAATAAAATAGTATATTAATAAAATAATTTATTAAATTAGTAAATATAATTTATTAATTTTATTTTTTAATATTTAAAATAAATTATCTTTTCTTAAATTAAAATTTATTAAATTAAATTAATTTGATTTTAATTAGATTTTATAATATATTTTATTTAATTTAGTTATAAAATTAAAGAATAATGATGAAAACTTTTTTTTATTAATTTTTTAAAATTGTAAAAAAAACTTAGATTGTCAAGTAATTATTTTCTTAAATTATAATTCATTACAATGATATTGTATTTTTTAAGAATTAATTATAATTTAAATTAAATAAGATTATGATTGATAATATCAAATAGATAATTAAAGTTAATAATGATAACTCTCAATTAAATGTCTTCCGGAAGTAATGATTCACCATCCAAGTTAAGCTGATGCTAAGTTAGAAATCCTTTTACGACGGAAAGCTCTTCCTTAGGGTTGGAGCTGGTTGGCGCCAAGTGCACTAGTGTCTCACGTTGGAAAGCTGAAAGATGAGAGATATCGTCATCTTGGTCGGCTGCTATTCCGATGGCACTCGGCGTTCCGGTAGTTGCCACTCGGCTCTCAGTCTCTCGGCATTCAGCATCCTGTCAGTCGCCACTTGGCTTTTGGCCTCTCAGCTCTCGATGATAATACTCACTTTGGGAAGAGTATGTGGAAGAGTTTAATTAAAACTTAAGTTTAATTTTTCAAATTAAATTTCAATCAACAGAATTTTCTGAACTCAACTCTATTCCATTAATTTTTTAAAAAATTGTTTTAAAAAAATTTTCTTAGTAATTAAGAATTATATTGTTATTATTTTTACCTTAAAACCTTTAAATAAATAATTTTTTATTATATTATTTAAAAACAAATTAAATAATATTAGGTTACATTTTTTATATCTTGTAATATAATTATGTGATTATCTAATAACTACATAATCAAAATTATTTATAATAATTTTGAACTGAATACATCCTAATAGTTAATTCAAAATTCATGAATAGAAAAGGTCCTTTTAAGCATAGTATTAGTTATTTTGTAAATTTATTGATTTATTCTAAATTTATTTGTGAAGGGCTTATGTTTGATCTACCAAATAGTAATTTTAATTGTTTTTTTATTTATATAACTTTTGTCCTTTTTTTCTTTAAAATTTTACCTGCGCAAGTGGCCCCCCCCCCTGAGTTTTAATTTGCATTGAGATGAATATTTTAAAAAGTTAATGATGAATATCTATTTTTATTTAACAGAAAACAAAAACAAAAACAAAAATATTTGTCATACACGACACTTAAATCATACAGAGAGAAATGCCGCTAAAATATAGAGTAAAAATTAAAAGGATGTTCTATTCTTATTGAAAGCTTAAAAGAACATTCTTCATTTATTATCAAAAGACCACTCTATCTTTTATTTATACATTTTACCTTCTAAAATTTCCTTATTTTTATACTATTGTAGCTAAGATAATTACTATAACCATCAATTTGGATTGGATCTACTAGATTGGTCCGCCCCACCAAGCAATTTAAACTAGTTGGATTGAAATTTTATCAGTCCATTTTAAGATGGATTCAGATGGATTGACCCATCTAGGTCCACGATCTGCGTGGGTTGGCCCGTGGCGGGATTGGGTTGGTCCACAGGTTGAGAAAGTTTATTTATTTATTTTAAAATTTAAAATTAAAGTAGAAAATTTAATAAATTAGTGGGCTTGATTTGTCTAAATTACAATTCAAGTTTAAAAATTTTAACTTTCAATTTAAATTGTAATTTAAATTAAATTTTTTTAATTTTTTGATAGATCCGTGAGTTGATCCGTGTAATCTGTAATCTGTCTTGAGTTGAGTTGGATTGGAGATTTTTCAACCCGCCAAGTTGGTGGGTCGACTAGCCCCGCCCCTCCATGTAATGGGTTTATAGTGGATTAGTCCGCCTCGCTATGGGTTGGTCAGTTTGACAGCTCTAATAAATATTGCATAATTATAGTAACTATAAATCATATATGCTATAAGTCTATATTGTATCAATTATTTTTATAACTATTATAATATGATGTTGGTTTATATTTATCAATGTTGATTAATGTTGATTAAAGATAAAATATTTATATTATAAGAGTTATGAATTATAATTACTATAATATAATATTATTAATGTTAATTAGAATTGAAATATTGCTATAACATAATGTTAACTCGTGTTCATATTATAACAGTTTGTTAGTGCGGTTTGCTTCCAGAATTTCGATGTTTGACAATATATCTAAGTCTGATCAGTTTGACTAAAAATTTATCCAAACAGGACCTAATTTCTAAATGTAAATGAAGTATGGTCAAGTCAAAGTTGACCAGATGACTAGCAAGTAGTTTTAGTCAGTTGGATCAGGCAAAAAGTGTTAGTCAGTTATATCGGACAAGAAGCTCTAATCAGTGAGATTAGGCAAAAGTCTTGGTTAGTGAGATTGGATAAGGAGAACTTCTAGTTGAAAGCTAGGTAGAAGTCTTGGTTAGTGAGATTGGATAAGAAAAAGTCCTAGTTGTAGGCTAAATAGAAGTCTTGATTAGTGAAATTGTACATGTGGAAAGTCTATTGAGTGACTGGTCCTAACTGAAAATTAGGCAAGGGTAAGTCCAAGTAGGTTAAGGATGACTGAATATTTAGCAGGTGGAAAATCTATCGAGTGACTAATCCTAACTGGAGGTTAAGCAAGGGTAAGTCAAAGCAGATCAAGGGTGATCGAATGTTTAACAAAAGAAAATCATAGGAGAATAACCCTTAGATAAGTCTAGTAGATTAGACCTACAGGGTAAGACTTAGGTAAGTCTAGTAGGTTAAACAGACTACAATTAGGCTTAGATTTCTTGCTTGATTATTATATGCTGCCCAGAAAGGGATCCGGGCGCCCAAAAGAGTCTTTCTAAGGTCATACGTTGCAAGATCGAAGAACAACGAATTTACTACTACTATCTCATCCTGTGGGGTTGCTGAATGCGACCTAAGCTCTATTCGTGCAACCAGGGAAGTTCTAGGAGATGTGCGCTGCGATCAAGACTTCCAGATCGGTCTGACTCGAGTGTTTGCTTATTTTGTCTTACCACTTTACGCTTTACACTTTTTATTATATTTTAATTGTAAGACGAGTTTCTCCGTCTCTGAAAAGAGCTATGGAAAGGAGACCAATATTGGATGAGCACTTCCCATATATAGGCCTTAGATGTACTAACCTTAGAGGTTGAGAACCAAGTAAATCTGCAGGTCTTGTGTGTTGTATTTTTAATTTCGCTGTAAGTTTTTTGTGAGAGTAAGTCGAACGAATAAATGAAATTTGCCCCTCTCTTACAAGCACCCGTCCTATAATTGATATCAAAGTCGATTGACTCTCGATAGCACTAACCGCCATGGGAGCAAGGTAAAAATTTAAAAGTTTGATTTAAATATCATATTATTTGTTTCAAATGCAGGGAGAGAGAACACTACAAAAATCAGTGTTCTACTCGTGAGATTCGGATTGCATCAACGGTGGCAAAAGAGCAATCGATGCTAGGAGTCCGGAGAAACAAAGAGCACATTATGTGCTTTAAATGCCAAAAATTCAGACACTACAAGAATCGATGTCTAAAGAAGAAGACGATGAATCAGTCAATAACAAAATTAGGGATTGCGCTTCTGATAAATTTGTTAAATTATGAAAATATGACTAAGATTTTGCATGATAGACTAATTTCTATTATTGATTGTTTAGACAATCTAGAAAATTTAAAATTAAAAAATAATTTAATTAATAAACATATTAATTTGACAAATTTAAATTAAAAAAATATAAAAAATTTAGAATTAAAAAATAATTTAATTAATAAAAATATTATTGTATCAAATTTAAATTTAGATAATCTAGAAATTTCATAATTAAAAAATAATTAAATTAATAACAATATTAATTTAATAAATTAGAAAATTTAAAATTAAATTTAATTGATAATATTAATTTAAAAATATCAAACAGTTTTGAAAATTTATTTAATAAAAATAATAATTAAAAAAAAAATTAAACTTAGATCTTACCAATAATAAAAATTCATCTAACTCTCATAAATTCAAATTAAAAAATAATTTAACTAATTCAAAATTAAAAAATTCAATCATTAATAATTCAAATTTAATAAATTTTAATAATGAACTTATATAATTGAAATAAATAAAAAATTAGATAAAATCTTTAACTCATTCAACCAAAATAACTCTAAATTAAAAATTTTAAATTTAATCAATTTAATTAATTTGAAGATTATTATTAATTCAACGAATCAAAATAAAATTAATAATTATCAAGATAAATCTAATTATTCAAATTTAATTAAAAATTTAAAATTAAATAATCAAGATAATCTTAAAAATAATGAAATAAATTCAAAAATAATAAGATACATCCAAAAATTAAACACTTAACCAATAAAAATTTAAAATTAAATCCTAAAATTTGAAATTAAATACAAAAAATTCAAAATTAAATACTAAAATTTTAAAAAAAAATTTGTCAATTTTCACAAGATAAATTTAAATTGTAAAAATTCTAATTTAAATAATAAAAATTAATTATCATCGAGTTCCATTTAATTGTGAAACATAACTTAATTTAAATCAAAAATTAAATCCCCAACGGGTAGAAAATTCAAAAAAAATAATAATAATTTAAGCAAACATAATTAAAATCTATAAACCTAATTATAATTATAATAAAATACTTATAATTATGAAACTAACAGATAAAATATTACTCAAGCAAATAAAAATTTAATAAAATCTAAAATGTATCAAAATAGGTTGATACCTTCGTAGATCTACACGAAATATATTAAATTAATAATTTAATATATTATTAGAAAATAAAAATTATATGACTTGATTAACTCATGCATATTTACCCTGTACATGCATATGTTTAATTATTTGTGTACATAAATGTCATGTCATATATGTTTAACTCCTTCTTAACTTAGAATGGTTAGTTAAGGACATATGATTGGTTGACATTTGTCTAACATAGTATCAGGGTGGGGCAATATGAAAGTACGTTAGAGAAGTTTAGTCTAGATAGTTAAGTGGGATAAGGAGTACCTTGTTTGGTCTGTTTAGCTAAGTGAAACTAACTGAAACTATCTCGTCATACCTAGACTAGTTAGACCAAATTTTTTCATAAAGTAGGTTAAGTACATAATTTTTTAAAAAGACTTTGTCTGGTCATTATTCTGATAACCAAGAAGGTTCTTGCCTTACCACGACCTGGAAGTTAATTTTTGAAATGTGTACTAAACTTGAATATAACACAATGTCAAACATTCAGTAGAACTTAAATAAAATTAATAAAGATAAAATTGACAAACTATATATCATAAAATCATAAGACAATCCTTGTACACATGTTCTGAGACATTTAGAATGAGTGAGATGATAAGGACCATTAAATAAAAAAGTTTTAAAAATATTTTTAAAAACTATAAAATTAGTTTTCTAAAATTATTTTTAAAAATTTGATATATACTTGAGATTTATACTTGCTGGGTATTCTTATACTATAAAGTTTTTAAAAATTTATATATTTGAAAATTAATTGACCAACACATAACCTATAGGTCAATACTACGTCTAGAACCCTAAGACTAGCTCATAGGTAGAAATTCTTTGTGGTCAACAAGGATGTCGTAAGGGAGTGTCTAGTTGAGGAGAAGTCCTTCTTGAAAGATCTTATTTTGAAAAGACCCATAAAAATAATTTTAAAAAGTCCTTTGAAAAAAATATTTTGAAAGTCTTTTTAGACTCATATTTTGAAAAATGCTTTGTAAATTATTCTTTTAATGTGGATTAACCCTTAAGATACATAGGAAGCTTGTTTTGTGGTTAACAAGGAGTCCTAAAGAAGTATTAGATTAAGGGGAGATCTAAATTAAAAGAGCAAATATATTTAAAAATTATCTTTTATAAATTTTTGGATTTTTTTAAAAAAAATCTTTGAAAATCCATTTCAAAATCATGTTCAAAATATTTTTTAAAATTATATATATTTTTTATTTGGGTCAAATCTTAAGACACATAGAGAGATTACTTTATGGTTAACTAAGAGCCCTAAGACGTAGGGGTGAGCAAAAATTCAGTTAAATCGAATAAACTGACCTAATTTAAAAATTCAGTTTGATTATTTTAAATTTTAATTTTTTTAAATAAAAATTAATTTTTTTGATTAATTCGATTCGATTTTGATTTTTAAATTTCTTATTCAGTTTACCCGAATAAGCCAATAAAAAAATATGGCAAATCCCTAAATAAACCCTAACTTCACGAATCCACAACTCTCCTCAATGCTCACTCTTGATTCGCATCCCGCTCCTCGAAGTTGCGACTCACTCTTTAGTGCCTATGACTCTGAAGACTCATTGCCTGATCCCCTCTCTCGCTGTCGGCACTTGCCTCGATCCCCTTCCATTACCCTCGCCACTGGCACTTGTTCCCCTCCTGTCGCTCTAGCAACCAAGTGTCTGTGACCTCTCGCCATGGGCTCAAGCCCTCCGCTTGTTGTTCTACCCGTCGACTTAAGCCTCGTTTGCTCCCGTCGTCTCCTTTGCTCCAGTCGTCTTGTCGCCTCTTTTTCATTTCTCTTGAGACCCAAGTCTCTCCTCTAGTCGTAGTAGCCAGCGACCACCCACGAGCCACGTGTTACGGGCATACTATCTTGTTCAATATTTAAAGTTTGTAATCTTATCTTATACTGCACACCACTCAATTAATGTGCACTCATACATTGAATCACAAATTGTCATCAGATCTTTCTTCTTTGTAGCACTCACCAAATAGAAATTATCAGATTGATTATATTTTCTCTCTACTTTTGATTCAGTAGCTATTTTTTATGCAGTAAATCTAAAAGTACTTGTCCATGATGTCTATGCTATCTTTTCTATGTCCACGATATTTGTTGTTGAATTCAAGTATTTAACTATGTAGATATCCTGATAGTATCTTCATGTTTTTAGTTTTAAAGTCATGGTTGAGTTTCATATTTGTCTTTTAGTTTTAGTCAATTATATTTTGAACAATGTTATCACACCTTGCAATATTTTTAAACAATGTTCTATGTTTGTGCATTCTGTGATCAATATTTGTCTGATGTCAATGGAAGAAGATTTATCAAATATGGATGTTAATAATAGTTGTTCAATACCACAATTTGATATTTGGTCCTTCAATGGGAACAAAAGTTGCTGTAGAATATAAAGGAAAGGTAATGAAGAGAAAAGCAATGAAACCAAGAAGTGAAGTATGAGATCATTTTATAAAGTTTACTAATGTTGAATCAGAGATTAAAGTCAAATGCAAATATTGTGATAAAGAATTTTTTCTGATTCATACAAGAATGGAACAACAAATTTAAAATCTCATATTTCCTCATGTAAAAAACACCCTTATATTGTTGAAACAACTTAAGCATAATTAAGTTTACAATTAGGTTCAAGAGAGGGTGAGGTGTGTTTGACTTCTTGAAAATTTGATTAAGATGCATCTAGAAAAGCATTAGCTATAATGATTATAATGGATGAACTCCCTTTCAAATTTGTAGAAAGAGAAGGATTTAAAGCATTTATGGTCATGGTATGTTCAAAGTTTTGAATTCCTTCAAGATGGACGGTTGTATGTGATTGTGTTGAATTAGATACAGTTCAAAGAGAAAAATTAAAAAATTTGTTACATGATTCAACACAAAGAGTTTCTTCTTTAACCACTAATGCATAGATATCAATTCAAGCAATCAACTATATGCGTCTAACAACTCATTTTATTGATATAAATTAAAATTTATAGAAAAGAATTCTCAATTTTTATCCAATTACAAGTCACAAAGGTGAGGCTATTAGTTTAGCTATTGAAAAGTGCTTGAGGGGTTGGGAATTAATAGAATTTTTACTATTACAGTTGATAATATAAGTTCAAATGATATTGCTATTAATAGTTTAAAAAAAAGATGATTAATTGGGATTCCACTATTTTGAAGGGAGAATATGTTCATATGAGATGTGTAGCTCATATAATCAATTTGATTGTTGTTCATGGTTTAAAAGATATAAATCAATATGTGATGAGGGTTAGAAATACGATTAAATATGTTAAGCAATCCCCCCTAGATTAAGCAAGTTCAAAGAATGTATACAGATTGAAAAAAATTGAAAGAAAAAACTTATTATGTTTAGATGTACCAATCAGATGGAACTCAACTTTCTTAATGTTAAATATAGCTCAAAAATTTGAAAGAGTTTTTGATAGGTTTGATGAACAAGATCCATGTTTTAAATTAGATTTTCAGCATATAGATTGACATATTATTTTGAATGAAAATGAAGAGATGATACTTGAATCAGATGGTAAACCTAAAAGAGAATTGAATACTTTTGATGAGAAGCAACAAGTGCAAATTGAAATAATGTTAGACTTTTTGCATCTCTACTGTAAGTTTTTTATGAGCTAACATTAAAAGTTTCAGGATTTTTGTATGTCACATTCAATACTTTTGCATATGAGATTAGTTCTATTCATACCATCTTAAAGGATTGGCAAGAAAGTGATGATCTTGATGTGTATTCGATGGAAATTAAAATGAAAAATAAATTTGACAAGTATTAAGAAGATTCCGAGAAGATGAATATGTTACTTTATATTGCGGTGGTGCTTGATTCAAGACATAAATTGGATTTTATAGAATTTATGTTGATTGAATTATATGGAGAGGAGAAGTTTGTACAAGAATTATAAAGAAAAAATGGAGTCTCAATGCAATATTTCAAGAGTTCTATCTATTTCAGAATCAGTTGACAATGACAATGTTTCAAAAAGATATGAGTTAAATAGATTTAAAAAGACAATCAATCTTTACGAAGTATAAGAAATAAAAGGCACAAGTTTTTGGTGATGACAATATGTCAAAATTAGACAAGTTTCTTAACTAAATAGTTGAAAAGTATTGTGATCTTTTGACATTTTGGGATGGTGGAAGCAAAATTATCACAAATTTTCTATACTTGCTCAAATTGCTTGTGATGTATTAACTATTCCAATATCAACAGTTGCTTCAGAATCCACTTTCAGTATTGATGGACGGGTACTTGATTGTTTTAGGAGTTCATTAACTTCTAGGTGGTAGAAAGTCTTATTTGTACTCAAGATTGACTTCGATTAAGTTTAAAACCACTCAACATTAAAGAAATTTTAGAGGATGTAAACAAACTTGAAAGTGATAAGTTTTTCTTTTTACGAAAAATACAATTAGATTTTTATTTATAATTTATTTATTTAACTTGCATTTTTTTGTTAGAATTCTAAAAAATTATAATGGACTCATCTTCTTCCACAACACCATGTATGGATGAATGACATAATAATCAATAGTATATTTAAATATTATATTTTATTTAAATTGACCTTCATACTAAGAACATGAAACTATCTGATGATGTAATTGACTATTGCATTGAAATTTCAATATCAATTAACCTGTGTTTGATTTTCAACCAGAAAGTGTACAAATATGACTAGAGAAGCAGCAGTTGTCAATTTTGATCTCAATCTCAACACCTTGTGGAACTTGAAACCAATCTCTTTGAATTTTATGATACCTAGTGTATGTGTACTCCATCAGCTAGTTTGAACATATGTGGGTGTTGATTTCGGTAAATTTTTTTTGCAAATAGAAATATGATTAGATAAGATCTCTGCACTACCAATTATATAACTTCTATTTTTTATTTGATAACACGTTATATGTTTCTAATAGAGCACGTTATATGTTTTTATTTTTCATTTGAACAGCATATTATATGCAACTTCTATTTTCCATCTGAATGACACGTTATATGTATCATCTGCAAATAGAAACATTTTATCATTTGTTTATGGAGTTTGAATGGAGTTTTTTAACTAAATTTTTTTAAGAAAATAAAAAGAGAAAATATATTATTATAGTTCACTTTCTGAATCTTTTCCTCCTAATATTTATTCGTATTTTTGAAATAAAGGTGCTAAACTCCAATATTTATCCTTGTTATCTTGTTCAATAAACATGTGGCAGTGATTGTGGATCTTATGCAGTTTGATTGG
>NW_027431068.1:0-10509 GCF_044706935.1 Curcuma longa | reverse complement strand
TAAATAATTTGACCCATTCAAATTTAGATAATTTAAATAATTTGACTAATTTAAATTTGACTAATTCAAATAATTCAAAATTAACAAATTTAAAAATTTAAATAAATCTAAAATTTTATTAAATAAAAATAAATTAATTAATTTAAAAAATTCAAACTTAAATCTTATCAATAATGAAAATTCACCTAATTTGAATAAATTAATTAATCAATCTGAATTAAATAATAATCTAACTAATTCAAATTTAACAAATTAAATCATTAATAATTCAAATTTAATTAATTTAGATTTAATACAAATAAATAAAAAAATAGACCAACTCTTTAACTTATTTAATTAAGATAATGATAAATTGAATAATTCAACTTTAAATAATTTAATAAATCCGTAAATTAATAAAAATTAAATTAAGATAAGTTGAATAATTCAAATTTACTTAATAATTAAAAATTAAATAATGAAGATAATCCGAATAATAAAATAAATTCAAACTCCACCAAAATAAATTCTAAAATTAATAATTTTACTTCTAAAAACTCAAAATTAAATCTTAAAAGTTCTTATAATAACCATTCAAATCTTAAAAATACATATTTAATTTAAATAATAAAATTAATTACAACCGTGTACCCTTTAATTATGAAACAATGAATAATTCTAAAATTTTGAAATTAAATCTCAAAATTCAAGAAGATAAATCCATAAATTTTAACAAGTTAAATTTAAAAACTTGAATTTAAATAATAAAATAAATTATCATCAAGTTCCATTTAATTATGTAACAAAACTTTATCTAAAAATTAAATCCTCGACCTTAAAATTCTAAAATTAAAATTAAAAATTCAACATTAATACTAAAACAACAAAAAAAATTCAAAACAAATTTTAAAAAATATTAAAAATTCAACGTTAAATTCAAAAATAACTTAAAAAATTCAAAATAGATTAAAAAAACATAAAAGTAAAAATTCAAAAATAAATTCAAATTTAAAAGCCATGAATCTAATTATAATAAACTACTTATAATTATGAAAATAAATTAAAATATTATCAAATGAAATAAAATTAAAATAACATTCAAAGTGCGTCAAAGTGGATTGACACACTCGTGGGTCCACACAAAATGTATCAAATCGAGAATTTGATACATTATTAGAAATTTTAAAAAAATTTGCTTGAATTGTTTATCTCATGCATACTTGTCATGTACATGGATATGTTTTATTTTAAATGCACATAAATGTCATGTCATCGTATTACTTACTGCTTAATCTAGAACGGTTAGTTAAGAATACATAAATGGTTGACACTTGCCAACATAGTATCAAGGTGGGGCGAGATGATACTACGTTAGGAAAGCTTGGTTTAGGTAGTCAAGTAGAGTAAGGAGTACCTTGCTTGGTCTGCTTAGCTAAGTGGAACTGACCAAAGCTACCTCGCCACATCTTAGACTAGTTAGACCAAGGTTTCTCAAGAAGTTGATTAAAGCCATAATTTTTTAAAAAAACTTTATCTAAAAAAGTGGTCGTTATTCCGATAACCAAGAAAGCCCTTGCATCGCTACGACCTGGAAGTCGATTTTTGAAATGTAGACTTAATTGACTGACAATTAAACCTGAATCTAACACAAGGTTAAACACTTATTAGAACTTAACTGAAAATTAATAAAGATAAAATTGATAACTCATCTCACAAAACCCATATGGTAAGCCTTGTATGTCATGTACTGAGGCACTTAGAATGGGTGAGATGATAAGGACAATTAAAATACAAAGTTTTAAAAAACCTTTTCAAAAATTATTATAACTATTTTTATAAAAATTATTTTTGAAAAAATTGATATTTACTTAAAATTCATGCTTGTTGTGTGTATCTATACTAAAGTTTTCAAAACTTTATATCTTTGAAAATTGGTTGACCAACACTTAGATACAAACCTCTAGGTCAACAGTATGTCTAAGAACCCTAAGACAAATAGGCAGAAAATCCTTGTGGTTAACAAAGATGTCCTAAAAGAGTGTCTAGGTGAGGGGAAGGTTATTCTTGAAAGACCTAATTTTCAAAAGACGTTTTATAACTTATTTGAAAACTCATATTGAAAAAAGTGTTTGAAAACTCTTATTTTGCAAAATATTTTGAAAATTATGCTTTTAACTTGAAACAATCCCTAAAACACATAGTAAGATTGTCTTGTGGTCAACAAGGAGCCCTAAGAGAGCGTCGGCTTTAAGGGGAGTCCAACTTAAAAGTCCAATTAAAAATCATATTTTGAAAAGTCTTTTGAAAAATCATAAGCTATTAGCTCTATTGATTTAGATTAACCTCTAAGACACTTAGGAAATTTGTTTTGTGGTTAACAAGGAGCCCTAAGAAGAAGTCCAACAAGTCTGGAAGACTTGGCTGGCAGATAAATTCTCCCTAGTAGAGTGGGTAAAGACGCGTTCCTAGTGTGGGAACAGTATGCGTTAGTCTAACCCAGGATTTCATTGGAAATCCGAAGCTAGTCCTACAGGTTAAGGCTTAGGTTGCTTGCGTGTTTATATGCTTATCTTGCAGGAACCAGGAGCTAGAAGCAAAATGGAAAAAACACAAGTGGAACAAACAAAGGCAGCCGAATCAAATCCGGAATCAACTCAGGTCAAACCCGAGTTGACTGGATCCAAACGCCCGAAAGATTTCCAAGTATCTAGACGGTCCGAGCGCCCCTATTCCGCTTCTAAGTGCCCCGATTGATAAGACTCAACACGGATAAGATCAAGGAGATCGGATCGGATCAGATCTTATCTAGGCGTCAGAAAGGGGCTATATAAAGAAGTTGAACGTGCACCACAAGGATATAACTTCTATACGCCATCCTTTCCATCTAGTGGTGCTGCTGAACGCGAATGGGGTCAGGCTCGTGCTACCAGAGAAGTACCAGGAGGAGTGCGCGGCGCTCAGGATTTCCAAATCGGCCAATACACGAAGTTTTGATTTATTCTTTCCTTGTCTTACTTTGTATTTCGTGATTACTTTGGACTGTAAAACGAATTTCTCCGCCTCCGAACAAGGTTCGGAAAAGAAACCACTAGTGGGTCGGCATCTCCCGTACATAGGCCTTGGATGTACTAACCCTGGGAAGTTAAGAACCAAATAAACCCGCATGCCCCTGCATAGTTTTCTAATATCCATTGTTAAGTTTTCTCTGATAGAACGAACGAACGAAAAACGAAGAACGCGCTATTCACCCCCCCTTTAGCGCGCTCCACCGATCCTACACCACATTCATCTCTTTCTTATAATAAAATATTTGAAAACATTATCTGCATCCTTAAGATGATTGAACATCATTTGTTATCTCATACATAAAATTATTTTATTTTCTCTTGATTCTTTTTCTTACTGACTCCTGTTTCACTAATACAACATTTTCACTATGACCGATGCCTAAATTTTTTAACAATTCAATTCAAATACATACATCTACTTTGGAAATCAAGGCCAAGAAAATTGACATCAATTTACATTAATACAAATACAATTATGCACCACCTAGCAAGCACCAACACCAAAAGATAAATCCTTGCGTCAATTAGAAATTTCAGATAATAAAAGAAGAAAAGAACGATTTTACATGACATCCAGTATGAATAGGTTTCGAGGAATTAAACTAGGTAAGAAAAAAATATTAATAAATAATAAGCAATTTTTTGAAGTTAAGTTTGAAATGTTATTAGACATTCTATATAGCCTGGTAAAAGGACTACAAAAGTTATGTTATGTTTAAGCTCAATCCTTCCCTTTAAGTAGGCATAGGTGGGCTTAAGAGTATAATCCCAAAGTTCTTTTAGACCTCAAAAGACATTTTAGTGTTTTGAGATACAAAAGCCTACATAATAACTTGAAATTTCTTATTGTTATGTGTTCTTCTATAAGACTTGTTATGAGCATGCCCGAGCACTCAGTTTGCCCTGCATCCTGGTAAAGTGGCTTATCAATATTAGCAGTTTATATTTTTGTGGTGATACCTTTTTGTTATCTAAGTTGTCAAACATAACAATGTCAAGGTTAATTTTCCAAATAGGATCATGGTGAATTCGTGCTTAACTAATATAAGTCTGTCATTGGATAAAATGTGAGCTTAGTGGTGTGTATGTCAATCAAGCAGATCATACCTCTAATATTCATTCGTTATTCCTTATATTGAGTGGTGTTCTTGTGCACTATACACTTAGTCATGATATATTAATTCATTTTTATACATTCACATATTTAATGAATCTTATGCTAAATTTGTATATATATATATATATATATATATATATATATATTGATAGCTTCCTTTCTATACTTGATTATCCTAAATTTCATTTGAAGTGTATTCAACTATAAAAAAAATATAAATTAGATCATTTTCTAGTAGGTTAAGCTTTTGACATAGTGGTAAATAAATCATAGCTTAGCCAAAACCAACTTCTCTGCACAGAAAAAAATGCAAAAATTTCCTAGACTTCAAATAAAAATAAAAATGTAAAAACAAATACAAAATAGAATGTACAATATAGATAAGATCCTCAACTGAAAATTTGAGATGCTTATTAAAAAAGAGAAATCCTAAAGGAATGGTGCATAGAAGAAACCAGAATACAGGTGAACTAAATAAAAATGTTTCAAACCATGAATATTGCTTCTAGATGTTTTGCCTCCATCAGAACAAGGAAAAGAACCCTTGCCCACCTTTGGGCCTCTCTTCCCCATGACTCAACATCTTCATCATCAAAAGTTGTTGAAGATTCAGACGACTGCATCTGCACAATAAAGCTCATAGGAAAGTCAGTAAGATTCTTCAAAACATACATCCTGGAATCGTTACATTTCAGAATCCATTTCTGCACAATCACTCTTAAAGATCCTGCAAGATGAAACAAAATTGAGTGCAAAGAAAAAATCTACACTTATATAATAATGATGCGAACAAAATCACTATAAATGGATGCAAGTAATAGAAGGCCCAATGACAACTAAGAACAAAATATAATCTAGACAGATAAGTTTTACAGAGTAAAATAATGACAAGAAGGTGATTCATAAGCTCATCCTTTGTCGCAAGCATCTTTCATGAGGACCGAAAAGAAAGGGTTGCAATGTTAGACATGCCTTCCACATAATCTCAAAACCCTAGTTCCACTTTCTCTAACAATGTAAGGACGTGTGAGGGACATGTTGAGGCGAGTAACAGCTCACAAGAAACTTTTTGTGCAGGCGAGTAACAGCTCACAAGAAACTTTTTCTGCAATAGTGGTACCTCTTGCAAGTAAGCTTCCTCCTCTTCTTCTTCAGTGAGTTAGGGTTTTCTCCGAGCACTAGAAATCTTTTCCTTCTACAAAGCCTCCTCAATCATAGCAAACCCATGAGGTCACATATAGTTTATTATTACTTACACTAGGCCTTCCTTCCCCCAAGCTTATCTTTTTATTTCGTAAAAGAGCATGTCTTTGTATTGGTCATCTTTTTGACAAGTTAGGGTTTTGTCGAGGTACGAGAAGTCTTCTGTGACCTTCCCAAACCACTTAACAAAGCTTTTTTCTTCTCCCATGAGCCGTCCTTGCGCCCACCATACCCATAAGGCCACTATATAGCTTCTTCCTTCTTCTATTAGGTGTTATTGAACCCATGCATGTGTTCTTCTTCTTCCACAAGAGAGCATGTCTTCCTTCATCTTCGTTCTCATTTCAACAAGTTAGGCCCTCTCCAAGTAAGAAAAGCTTAGGCCTCCCTAAACTTACCCAAGCTTCTTCCTTTTTCTGTGAGGCCGCCCCATACCCACCATACCCACAAGACCATAAAACATGTTCTTCCTTCTTCCGCTAGACCGCACAAACCCCAAGTATGTCTCCTTCAAAAGAGCATGTCTTTTCCCTTGTCCTCATGTCAAATAATTAGGATTTCCTCCAAGTAAGAGAAGTCTTTGTGTTCATGTTGATATGCCTTGCACAACATCAACATTGTATCATTCTAGCCAAGGATTGATATCCCAAATAGGAATGATATTTCAAACCTTGGTCATCAAGAGATCTAATGGCAGAGAAGGATAAGGAGGATATGATCTTGAAAGTTAAAGATAATGGTTTATGGGTTTTATTGAACTGCAATTAGTTCAAACTGGTTTAAAAAGAGTATATTGATGACTAACAACAAATTAGGTGTATCTTTAATAAGTTGGGAAAAGGAGACACCGCTTTGATAATAATGGAAAATAGAAGCATCAATGTGATTCTTATGCAACATTAATTTTGGTGCTTTTTGAATTTTAAGAATTAAAGACAACCAATGCATCCAATTTGCAGATGGTAGGAAACAGTACCATTATCAGTAAACTCCCGAGGAACTTTTGCAATAAAATGCAGAAGCAGATCAAATTGAATATCCATGACATTTGTCAGGGATGATGCAGCATTTAGAATATCCTCGCACACTGGATTACAAAGAAGTCAGACTATCTAAATTCTAATTACTTCTGCATAAAACAAATATTCCAATACATCTAATAGCAAGGCACGTAAAACATACCTCTTCGACGATAGTTTGGATTGAAATGTTGTTTACTTCTCTCAATAACAATTCCTAGAGCATCTAACAATTCAGCAGCATCAAAGGGCAAACATCTTTCTTCAGTAGATTTTACTTGTTCTGTAGCTGAACAGTCTTTGTTTGCAGTATGTGTGTCACAGCAACAGGCCCCTGAAGCAATACATGAGGCAAGAGCCATTAATCCAGCTCTTCCAAATGAACTAGATGTAGCAACCAATGCCAAACTCGAGATAAATGCTGCCCTCTCGCTGTAATAAAACATTATAAATATCAGCATTAACAAATGTAAATCCAGATAAAACAAAAAAGTTTAAATTTCAAATTCAAAGTGAGAGAAAACTTCGAATGTAAGATAGAAATCATTAGCAACAACAGAACTCTAGAAAGAAACTCATGTTTGCAGCTATTATTGCCTGTCATGAACACAATAATTATTGATAATAGAAAAATACAACAGAGAAACCTAGAATCCCCACTATTTGGAGTTGGCTGCATAATTGTCATTCTGCCATTAAACTCTCCGTAGGCTGTTCAGCAACATTCAACATAGGCTGTTCAGCAACATTCAATGTATACGTTAGCCGACAGTTATCATAATCAAGGAGGAGTTGTAACATTATTTTACAAACTATTATCTATGGATAAGACAGATATGGACACTGAGCTCCCTATCATCCAACAAGAGATAGCCATTGATGCAATCGTGTACTAAGTGGTCGGACTTGGCCTTGGATTTTGATATTTGGGCAAATGGTTTAAGTTAAAACTGGCGAATGTATTTGTATACATGTTTGATATGTATGTTAAATTGTGCAGAAACTTAGCACAACTTACATGGAGTTCATGGAGCTTGTGATTTGACGAGATCAAGCGTAGATGATGCAGCCAAGGCAACACACAATAGCTTGGAGATTCGATAGAATTCAAAGAAGGTTGCATGAGGCATTCGAGAAACTGCAGGATGGAAAGTACTGAGGTGGTGTTGCAGCAGCCCCTAGAGCTTGACTTAGTGCAGCAAAGTTAGTTGGCCACTAGAAATCAGACAAGAATGGTGAGAATCCAAAGGACCACAGAATGAGAAGTATCAAGGTGACAACAGCTGGAAGACGGCGAAATACAAAGGTAAAGTATGAAGGATGGCATATAGAGCAAGTCATGCTTGCAAAATTAATCTAACGAAAGATAATTTTGTTTGCAAAATTAAGCTGCAGAAGGTAAGCTCCTGTGTGAATTATGAACATCAAGAAACATGTATCCTTGTGAGAGGGTAGATCTCAACTTAGGAGAAGATTTAATCGCTAGGATGATCTTAATCAAGACTCCAGTCAACTAGAGTTGGTTCTAGTCGATCAGTGGTGAATTAAGTTGACTAAGCAGTTAACTTAGGCCAAGTGACTCGCGATCAAAATATTTTTATCCAGAGCATAGTCAACTGACAGTCAACTAATAAAGGGCAATCGACTCAGCTTGGTCACTCACCAACAAAATATTTCTATTTACAGCCTAGTCAATTGGGCAATCAATTGATTCAGTTGAGTTGACTATGTTGGAATCCAATCGATTGATGTTGGAATCCAATCAATTTGATAGCTCAAGGAGAAAGTCAAAAATAGTTGTTAATCTAATACGCTTAAATTGTAATGATTAGATGACCTAGGGTCCATAGGAGATCAGTAGATGGATGGTGGAATCCAATCAATTAAGGTAGTCATTGACAGAATGTAAATAAAAGTGATTGAGAACACATCGACTTAAATCATGATACAACAAATGAAGAATGAGGCTGAAGAAAATTAAGGCTATAAAAGGAGAACCAAAAAGTGTATTCAGAGGTTGGCGAAATATAGATTGTATGATTCATTCAGTCATATCTTGTACATTCTTAGTCTAATCCTTTAACCTCTCGTTGTAAAGCTTGTTGTAATAGGTTTCATCACCTCCAGAAGACATCCACAAAGGAGAACGATAGTGGGCTTTCGAAAATAACCAACAAGTTATAGGCCATGGAATATGAATGAAGGTTTTAAACCTAGTTATATCTTATAGCAGTTGGTATGCATTGAAGCATTTATGATTTTATTTACGGTGTATAGCATTATTTTATATGACTATGCTAAGCCATTAGCAAGAGTAAAAAGTTTTAATTGTCGGTTAATCGTTATTCACATCCTCTAGCCAATTTCTCAAAGTTCAAACAATAACTGCTATATTGCTCCTCACGAGTGCGATATGGTGGTAAAGCACTATAGAAACAACAAGAGGAACAGGATTTGCCCAAATGGGATGAATCTCATAAAAGTCAACTTTTGAGTGTATATAAGTTATGCTCTAAATTTATCCGGTAGACGAACCATGGGAAGGTCATCTACATCTAGAATTAGTCAAGTGAAACCCAAACACATAGTTTGCCTTAAAAAAATTAACTATTATATTTCAATTAACAAATCAACCTTAATAATAAGCCTACAACCAGGCATATACATGTTCCTGCAAGATAAGAACAATAAAGAGGCCTAACGCATATTTAGTGCTTGTTTGTACATGCACATTTTGAAGTCCCACCGAATTTCCTACCATGTATGTTCCTAGTGCTTACTTGTACCAGCTCAAGCAAGCAAATAATGATTCTAGTAGCATATGTACATTGATGCTTCTTATAATTCCCAAACAAATTCAGGGATCAAACTACATCCAGGCATTGACAAAAAAAACTTGAGTCAAATAGTTGGTTATTTATGCCCCCATTAGACCACACCACCTCCTCATATGGCTTAAAAGTCTAGTTCACATCATAAAATCATACATAATCAACAACATATTCAGGTGCAATCTGACATTAGCTACACCACCCCGATTGGTTCTTTTCAATCAAAACACCTTACCATCCTAGGACTACAACTACTTCAATAACAATCAGCTAAAAATTAAATAATAGAACTACCCCTTCAAATTTAAAGGCTCGATCACTATCAAAATGCTTAAAGCCAAGTCACCCATCTACTCATCATATATCTCCCTCATCCACCACAACTTTCAATTTGGGACTAAATTGTCAAAAATCAATTTCAACTACAGTCAGTTATATTAAATCAAAGTTCAAAATAAAGTTCACACCAAATGAACCTGTTGTGAGAAGCAAGGGTAGATAGGTCTTTTCTTGTTATGATCTTAGGATTATGCTGGTTATATAAACCCTGTAATGTTTTCTTTTGGAGTTAAGATAGTGTTGACATGGTATCAGAGCCACCCTAATTTTTCGTTCCTCTCCTTTGTCACGCGGCGCTGGTTCCCCCGATCGGTCAATCCCCGCGACCCCTTTTCTCTTCTCTTCTCTACTTGCGCTGCTTCACCTCACGATCCGCTCGGCTGACTCCTTCCGCCACCACCGTTCGACGCCGTCAGCCGCGTGGAGGACGATCGAAGCCCTAGCCACCTTCGGGAATTTGCTGTTTGCAAGTTTCTTCCCGAGCCGACGCCCGGATCTCTTTCTCGTGCGCCGCCGCCGTCGCTTCTTTCCTTGAAGTCGCGAATCTCTGGTGCTTCGGTGAAATCGCGAGCGGAATAACACCAGAACGGCGGAAGGTCAGATCCAAAGAAGTAAGCGTCGCTTGCTTCGTGCTGCCGCTTGCTTCGTGTCTCCCTTTGCTTCCGCAACCGCCGCTCTGAAATTTCCACCGCCACCGGCTCTCCGCTTGCAACGTGCACAAATCGGAAGAAGGAGCTCTTCGTTGTGCTCTGCCTCTGGAACTCGCTTGCTCGGACTTCGTCGATACGGCAACCGTCTTCACAACCCGACGCCGATCCGTCTCCCTCCCTTCCCCTTCGCTTTGCCCTATCGGCTGATCGAGGTTTCAGTTTGTTGGATTCTGCTGTGCGATTCAGATCGGAACTGCTGCTTCTTTGGGTGCGATTTTGCTTGCATCCGAATAAACAGAAGGG
>NW_027431067.1:0-3282 GCF_044706935.1 Curcuma longa | reverse complement strand
GACGTATTAAATTGATATTTGAGGATGTATATTCATTCAAAAGTGCTTTCTAAGCATATAAGATATAATTTCATATCATTCCGAACTCTCTAAGTTCATTAGTCACTTTTAGACAGAAATTAACCGTTGAACTTTAATTAAAAAGAAACTAAAAATTTATATCTTCAGAAAGAAAAAAAAGAAGTTTCAAGAATCTCAATTGTAATGTCGGATAGAATAAGTAAAATTATTGCTCTTAATACAGTATGTCGAATTAGGTATTTAGAGCGTAGGATATATTCAGATGTTGCCCGAGCAGATAGGACTCAGTTCCCATATCATTCCAAGCTTTCTAAATCCATGAGTCATTTTTGGACGAAATCGACTGTCGTATACTTAGTCATTTAAAAAATCAAAAAATTTATATCTTCGAAAAAGAAGAGAGTCTAAGGATCTCAATTATGGTGTCGATTAGTGAATATCGTTGTCATATTATTTATAATGAGTTTTTGACATAATTTCTAATGCTTGGTTTGTATTTAAAAAATTATTGCTTTTAATACGATGTGTCAAATTGGTGTTGAGGGCATGGATACATTCAAGACCTGTTCTAGATGTATATTATATATATAATTTAGACTCCCATGTCATTCCAAACTATTTAGGTCTATCAATCACTTTTGGACAAAATTGATTAATGGATCTTAGTCATTTAAACATTAAAAAATTTAAGGGGCGTTTGGTTTGAAATTTTTTTATTTTTTATTTTCTATTTCTATTTTTCTATTTTTTGATATAGTTTTTAAAAAATAAAAAATACGTTTGATATGATATACTATTTTCTATTTTTTTTAAAAGAAAATTAAAAAATACGTTTGATTTGTTAATATGAAAAATTATAAATAAAATAATTTTTTTAATAAAAGATATTTTTAAAATAGTTTAGCGTTCAATATAATTAGATTAATTGTCCATATCTATACGAATACCGATCGAACCAATTCATTATTTAGTTGGTCTAATTAAATTATTAAAACAATCGATTATGTTATAGGAAGGAATATGAAATAGATAAATAAAGTTAGTTTTGAAATAGATTAATGAATAATTATTTTGTTTTGAATTTAAAATAATTATTTCATATGAATAGATATTTTATGATAATTTTTTTATTAAATAATTAGATATAAAGTAACAAAGTTTGTTGAAGTGTTTGATCAAGAGTGAGTCTTGGGACATAAGATCCAATTTTTGCGAAGATGGGGCTTTTTCTTCTTGGATATCTCTCTAACTAGACAAATGGGATCTTTCTTGAAAATTTTGTTTCTGAAAGAAACTTTCCTGGGCAAAAGCTCGAAGTTGGCGGCATCCAAGGTCTCCTTTGGAAGGGAGATAACCTTCAAGGAGGAGCGAACCTCGTAGGATGGTGAGAAGTAGGAATTCTCAATGACGAGGTCTGCGATGGATGTAGCTACCTTCTCGAGGTCGGGCTTCAGGAATGCCGCCAAGGTCAGGTTGGCAGAAGAGCACTGCAGCGATGGATTTCGGCGTCGACGGTCCATCTAGATTCGTCGAAGTGGGTGAGGAAGGCGGTGAAGGCAGGTGAGGCGGAAGCGGTGCTCCAGGCAGCGGACTGCTGGCGGGCGGCAGGACTGGTGGAGGTTGAGAGAGGTGATTGTGTCTTCAACTGAGCCTCCTAATTGAAGCTCAATTTCGTTGCGTCGTTCCGAATACTTATGGATCGACAAGGAATCCATCATTCCTCCTCCCAACGACCAACAAGACATCAGTGACGATTTTCCAGATCTTCATTAGTAAGCGACGTCATGAGCTGCGGTCCTCTGCCTGGTCGGCGATGGCACCAATAAGCAAGGACCTGCCTTCCTCTCGTTGAGGTGTGGCGGCGCATCAGTTAACTTGAATTCAACAGCCTTGAGGATGTGCTTCGTGACGACGGAGATGGGAAAACACCGCATTTTTGTATTTTCCTATAGTTTTTATTTTCCACGAAAAATAATGAGGTTTTATCATTTTTTGTTTTCTTAAGAATGTCTTCTCATTTTCCAGAGAATGAAATTGAAAAACACAAAGCAAACAATAATTTCTAAAATAAGAAAATAAAAATAGAAAATGACTAAACCAAACGCCCCTTATATTTTCAGAAAGAGGGGAGTCTAGTAAGGATTTTAATTGTGGTATCGATCAGTGAGTATCATTGTCGTATTATTTATAATGAGCTTCCGACATCATTTCTTATATCTGATTCGTGTTCAAAATGTTGACGTTGCTCTCGATACTGTGTATCACATTGGTATTTGAGATTGAGGGCATAGAATACATTCAGGAGCACTAGCCAAGCACATATATTCCTTATTCCATGTCATTTCGAGCTCTCTAATTCTATCAGCACCTTTGGACGAAATCGACTGATGGAACTTAGCCATTTAAAAAATTAAAAAAATTATATTTTCAAAAAGAGAAGAGTCCATGAATCTTAATTGTCGTGTCGATAAGTGAGCAATATTGTATCATTTATAATGAGCTTCTGACATCATTTCTTATATCAATTCATATTCAAAAAATCGTTGCTCTCAATATTGTGTATCACATTGGTATTTAATAATTTAAGGCATGAATATATTCAAGAGCATTATCCAAATACATAGGTCCTTGTTCCATCAGTCACTTTTGGGCAAAATCGATGGATGAATCTTGGTCATTCAAAAAAATCAAAAAATTTATATCATCATAAAGGGGAGACTCCAAGGATCTCGTATAGGGTTCCACCCAATGCGTATCATCGCCTTGTCATTTATAATAAGCTTTCGACATCATTTCTCGTGTCCGATTCGTGTTCAAAAATATATACTCTTTAATTGAAAGCAGTGAATTTTTTAATATGAATTGAGCATGAGAAATGATGTGAAAGTTGATTATAAATGATACGACAATGATATATACTAATTGACATTACCAGTGGCGTAACAGGATTTTTAATCAAGGGTAAATTTAATAAAAGAACAGTTTGATGCACGAAATTTTCATCAATATAAGTACCGGGGAAGAATTTATAAGTCTATTATATGTGTTACCGGTTGTCACCGGTGGTTGCCCCCAACGAGCACAACTTTTCCAAAGGTTGTCTTTGGCAACCTTTGGGAAAGTTACCGAAGGGGAAAAGTTGCATTTGGCAACCTTTGAGTTGCTATAAAAGGGATGGAGATACATCCCCATTCATTCAATTGTGCAAGCCTAGTTTCTTCTCTTGGAAAGGAATTGTGCAAGACTCCTCTTCTCTCCCTC
>NW_027431066.1:0-9564 GCF_044706935.1 Curcuma longa | reverse complement strand
AAAAATGACTTTTCGCAGCGCGCAAATATGCTATCCGCAGCGCACATCGCACGCTGCACAGTTGCAAGCTGTTAAAAGTCATTAGGCATCCGCAGCGCGCAATGCACGCCGCGGATGATCGCATCCACAGCGCACAATGCGCGCTGCGGATGTGAGCTTCCGCAGCGCGCAATGCGCGCTGCGATTGATCACATCCACGGCATGCATTGCACGCTGCGGATGTGAGATTCCATAGCGCGCAATGTACGCTGCGGATGTGATCAATCACAGCGCACAATGTGCGCTGTGGATAAAATAAAATAATTAAATCATTCAAATCACAATTATAAACTCAAAACTCAAATAATTAATAACATAAATATCACACACAAATACCATATAAAATTACACATTTATAATCCAACAATTATATATAACATTCACATCTATTTTGATAAGCTTACAAGACTTTGTTATCTTGAACATAAAGAAAAATAGAAAATACATGAGGTTATGTGTATATATGTGCTGATACTTAGCACATATATACTTGTTGACTGGAAGAGCTTTCTTGCTGATAAATCTATCCTTGTTGATGAATCTCTGCGAATTGTGGACATTGAGGTAGTCATCGCCAGGGGCCAATGTAATAGAGAATGGATGCCTGTCATCATGAGAAAAAAATGACAGTTTTTAGCATTTTTATGAAATGAACTCCAATAGTTGGGTATGGAGGATGAGCTTCAGTATGGACCATTCAAATGGGGAGATGGTAGGCTACTGCAGAAATATGTATTGTCCACTTCGATAGCGAAATCCATGTGGCTTGGACATTGTCACCGTTAACACATTACCGGGTAGTAATGAGACCTGCATCGAGGAATTGGTTATAGCTAATAACATTGCATTAGTCCATCACATTAATTGAAATAGTTCAATATTCTTTATTGAATAATAAAAAGCTGGGAAAGTTGAAGGATAATATGAGCATATTGTCACCAGTCAAAAAAGAGATCTATATTAAAATTGAGGTAATGTTGTATTCCATAACTATATTCTAGTTGAGGTAATGTTTTAAAAAGAGATCTATATTAAAATTTCTCAAGCACAGTTTAGTTGAGGTGCTACTGTCCAAATGGTTCAATAAGCACAGTTATATTTGACAAATAATAAAACAGTGACTTTATCCCTAATTGCCAACCTTGGCTTGTGATAAGCCTTATTTGGTGCATGATGTCCAAAAAAGAAAAGTAGATAGACAAACCACAACATGTTACAGACCAACCACTAACTGATGCCCCATTGCAAAGAACCAAACGGGAAAAACATGCAATACTCAAAAGATCTCTAAGTTATACCAACTAAACTCAATTGTTGTGGCGTAATAGGCTTCCAATTAGAAAGCCCAACTCAATCTCTCGACAGCCGACGCCTTTTTTTGGTGACCATTATATCCCAAAAGCTTAAACTATTAGGAAAAAATCTCTTACAGTTCTGTATTCTTAACAAATAATAAATGTTTTATTTTGTTCAAAAAAAGAGTAAGAAAACAAACAATAATGTACATTTTTAGACCATAAATTTTTTTGTGAGTTTGCATATATGCTCACAGAAAGTATTAGTGATTAGTTCTAGTTTTCCAGATTAAAAAAATTAAAAATTAACTTATAATACCTGCCTCCTACAGTAGTTTTCTCGCCTGCCAAACTTTTGCAAGCCAATAGCATCCACATCAACTTTGTGCAAAGACGCTAGAGTTTTTGCAGTTGCTTCACAAATAAGCCTCCTCCTATCTGGACTCAGTCCCTGGCCATAAAAAGTTGCAGCTCCAAATTAATTCAAAAAGGAAAAAAATCACAAAAGAGACACAAAATTTTTTGTTTCCCCTAACCAAAGTCCCCTATCATTTGCAGCACCTAAGTATTACATTTGTTGATGCATTAGATGAAGTAAGAAGCTATAGTTCATTATTTCACAGAAAATGTACTATATTGAATCATCTGAATACCACATTAGCATAGGATAAGAATCTTGCAATCTTACAGGCAACTTCGTATCCAAGAAAATCTGCCCTTCCAGATACTCCATAATGTAGAAAGATGTTCCAATTATGTTTTTATCGGTGCACAAACAAAAGACTTTCGGAACTGAAACATCTGTGTTGACTCCCAAAGCCTTCAAAATCTGTACAAAAATTAAAAAAGATGCATTGATGAAAAGTATTAGGCAATATTTGAAGGGAAGCCTAGCTATCAAGGCTGCATAATGCTAAAATAGAATTCCCTATGTTGTGGGAAACAGATCAAGACATCATTTATCTACTTAATCCTAAAAACTGACTAGGAAAAAAAACAACAAATTACAAGCACCTATTGTAAAAGTTTCCTGGCCCATTCCCCTCAAACTAAGTAAGAGTTATTTAAAAACAGTTTGGGAGTAAATAGAGGTCTGTGGCAGTCCCATATGATCTAAGTAACTACAGAAACTGTGAATTTCCAAAATAAAATAGGAGTTAGAAGTCATTCAGCTAAAAACTGCTTTTAACTTGACCTTCACTGGCCGGAGGAGTTCCGACGTGGAGATCACCATCGCGGTGTCGCAATAGGAGGTCGAGAGAGAACCGGAGAACTGGAGGCGTCCAGCGTTTAAGCGGTGGCAACAAAATCGCGCCCTAGATTTCAGCCCCTTCTTCCCTAACCAAAACTCAAATCCCAACTCACAGCCGAAACCAACAAACCCCTCTCTAATCTGTCGATCCAGAAGAAACCTCAGCAAACCGAAGAAATCCAAACACAAAACCTGTAAATATAATCACAAACTTACCACCGATGGAATCAAAGGATGGCGAGCGGCGAGGGGTCTCGGCAAACAACAGTGCGTCAGCTTCTCCTCCACACAGCGGCGTCACGTGAGACGGCTGCGGCTAGGGCACGGAGGAGAAGGAGAGGGAGATGGCTGCGGCTAGGGCATGGAGGAGAAGGAGAGGGAGACGGCTGCGGCTAGGGCACGGAGGAGAAGGAGAGGGAGACGGCTGCGGCAGTGTATCAGCTTCTCCTCCACACGGCGACGTCGGCTTTCCTCCGGTGAGGCAGGGCGAGCGATAGCTGGGTCGCTGTAGGGGGGAGAGGAGGCGGATGGCTGGGTCGCTGTAGGGGGCAGAGGAGGCGCGCCGCTTGCGCGTTCGTGCGGAAGGAGGAGAAGGCGATCTAGAGAAGAACCGTGTACAGGAGAAGAGAAGAACCGTGCGTTTCTGGACCCGAAGAAAAGAGAGGAGAAATCGCGATACCTAGCGAGAATAGAAGAGTGGGGAAAGGAGCGGAGAATTTTTTTTATTTCTTTTAACAGCTTTTTAACAGCATACATCCGCAGTGTACATACATGCATGCTGTCAAAAATATTTTTAACAGCGCACAATATACGCTGTCAAAAATATTTTTAACGGCACATAATGTGCGCTGTTAAAAGTATTTTTAACAGCGCATTATTAAAGCATGCTGTGGTTGATAAAATTATGATATTATCCGCAGCGCATTTTATTGGGCGCGCTGTTAAAGCAACTATTAACGGCGCGCCTATGATGTGCGCTGCGGATGACGCGCTGCGGAAAGTCATTTTTGTTGTAGTGATCTAAGGTGGGCTTTCGGTGCACAAGAAAAAACATTGTTTGGCCGGATAATTCAATGCTAGACGGCGTCTCGTTCACGCCATATATGCATACCTACCATTGACAAATTAAATTAAATGAACGAACGGATCGAGTTCGTTCATGGGAAATCAACTTGAGATCGATTTTTCAATTAAATTCCAACTTGTCCTTTTGTTGCCAATTTAATTAATAGCAGAAGTCAAAAATAGCCGCCTGTAAATTAATCAGTGATTTTTTTGTGGGTCCTTATATAATTTGAATGAATTGGTGCTCTATAATGAGTAAGGATTGAATTTAATTAGTGGATCCTTAGCTTTGATTCAAGCGGATGATGCCCCTCTTAAAGTTCACTTTTCTAGTGTCTAATTTCAGTCTGATTGTTTCTGCAAATTAAAGGGTGGGTTTATGACATTTTGGTTCAATTTTGATTTACTAAGTCTTTTGAATAATTAAAATGTATATTTTTCAAATAATTGTTGCCTCTCGTCATTCAACTGTTTATTAATTATCATAACAACTTGAGGACCCTACTAATCTTTAATATCTATTTTCTAAAAAAGCTAATGGCCAGTGCACAAAGAGTTAAAGGTGTTCCTGCTACAGCAGCCTCCTAGCAAGTGCACAATTGAATATATGTGATGATGACGATGGAGCAGTGGGTACGCGAGGACTGACCTCTTCTTGTACAGCAACAGCAGCCTCCCACAACAAGAAACCTTAAATAGATGTCAAAGCAAAACCTACATCTCTCATATCATTTTATGCATCGATCGACTGATGAGTTGAATAATTAGGAGATGATCGATCGATGCAGCAGCTCTATCCATTACGTACTTTTTGCTTAAATCTTCGATCTTCTGCAGTAAGTGAGGTATGTTACTTTCTCTTCCTCTTCATCTTCGTCTTCCTTTTGCTGGATTATTGTTTACATCTCGATCGTGTGTATATATATATATATATATATATATATATATATATATGTGTGTGTGTGTGTGATAATTAAGGGAAACAGCTAGCTTTCACTAGAAAAGTGGGGATCATATTCAAACTCTTTTCCTTTTAATTCTTGAAGAAGATATCGATTTAAACAAACTCAATTACCATTCAACTATTTTGTAGATCCTCTTCCTCAAAATATATTAAAAGAAGATACCTTTATAAAATCTAGAAAAACAGATTGGTTGACTGGTCCAAGTTATAAAAAAAATTTCTAGTAGATAAATTATTTATTTTATAAATTAATATATGACCATGTTCATCATCTATAGTTTTTATTTAAATTTATACAAAAATAATTTATAAAATAGAATAATCCAGCTAGAGAATCTCATCACCGCGCCAGTAGAATTGGAAATATTTAACTTTATAAAATAAAATAATCGTGTCTATAAAAAATATAAATTTAAATTTATAAAAAATAATTTTTATTTAAAAAAACATGAAGAAAGGAAGTTAGGAAAAACTTAAGGCTTTTTTTTTATAGATTTATTAGAGAATTATAGAACAAATACATACATCAATGGCATTGTTTGATTTGAAAATTTTTCATATGAAAAAGATATATCCTACATCAATTAAATTTCAATTATTGGATAAAAACAAATAAAATAAAAAATTTTAATTTGTCAATTTGGTTTAGGTCAAAATAGAAAATGCCCTTAGATTTTTAAAAATAAGAAATATAGATGTAGAGCTTTGGGTAAAAAATAAAATTTTCAATAAACATAATTCATAAAAATCATTTTAAAATTTTTTTAATCATCTTCATAAAAGCATAAATTTTATTTAAATTTATAAAAGAATAATTTTATAAAATATTTAATAATTTAAAAAATATCACATTCATAATTTCATAAGAAAATTATTTATAATTTGATAAAAACATTTAACACACAAAAAAAATTTGCAACCAATAAAAGTAAAAAACTAATAATTTAAATTTATAAAAAAATAATTTGACAATCTCCATTGATAAAATTTTGAATTTATAAAATAAAATTAATCGTATCTTTTAAAATAATTTATAATTTTATTTAATTAAAAATAATGTCGTGCATCCATTAAACAAATGTAAGTTAGAAAAAAAAACTTAAATTTTGCCACCCTTTTGAGAATTGTTTTTTTAAAAAAAAAGACATGTTGATTTTTGCTCATTCAGATTTATTAGAGAAACTACAAAATTAAAAATAACTAATATAGTAATTGCATTATCAGTTAGTCATTTATTCGATCGATAATATTTGATTAATTAGTAATTGTTGTGCAAGTGTGGCTAGCCACTATCCCAACTCTTATTGAATGCCAAACATATTTCTAAGATTTGAGAATTTTTTCCTTTACATCCTTTGTATAATCTTATAGGCTTTTCTCATGCAAAAGATATATCCAACATGATTTCTTCCCCATAAATTCTTCTTCTTATATTCCTTTTGCATAAAAGTCATTTAAGATGTTTAATAATATCTGTTAACAAGTATTCTTGTTACTTCTTCACAATTAATTTCAGATATAAAAGCTCTCTTTTTCTCATAAGGGCAAACAGAAGTTGAAAATAAGAATGCAAGTATAGGCAGTAAGTATTTCAGTATAAATTTTGATCTTTGAGCAGGTTGATTCATCCATCTCAAGAAATGGCAGTGGTCCTAGACCTTTTTGTTAAAAGATTCGTTGGCAAACTATCAGATGTTATAGAGGAAGAGATAGGCAAAGTGCTAGGTGTTAAAGGAGAGCTTACAAGGCTTCATAGAAAATTATCAAGAATCAGTCCATATATTCAAGATGCAGAAAAAAGAAGACGTACAGATCCTGCGATCAACAGTTGGGTGAAGGAATTAAAAGACATCATGTATGATGCAGAAGACATACTTGATCTTTGCATGGCCGAAGGTGGAAGATTATTGGAAGCTCAACCATCTGCTTCTTCTGGGGTATGCTCTCGGATCAGTTTGCTTTCATCTTGCTTCCGTTGCAAGTTCAGGATAAACATTTGGAATAAAATTAAAAAAATTAATGATAGACTTGAAGAAATCAAAGAGGACAATAATGTGATACCTAGGTTAGTAGCACACAATCATGGAGGCTTCCAAGATAACTCAGTAAGAACGTCGTCACCTACCTCTTCCACTCATGTGGTGACAGATATTGTAGGGACACAAATTGTAGATGCTGCCCAAAAGCTAATTTCAAAGATAGAGCATAGCAAAGAAAGGTGTAATGTGTTGGGAATTTCTGGGATGGGTGGAATAGGCAAGACCACTCTAGCACAAAAATTATTCAACGATGAAATGGTGAAAAAACAATTTCCAAAAAGAGTGTGGTTACATATATCCAAGCATTACTCTGAGATTGAGAAACTCAAAGAGGTATTGAGAGGTGTAGGAGGGAATGATGACGGTGTTCAAAGTAGAGCAGAAGTTGAAGGTAAAATTATTCCTCTTCTTTCACAAAGTTTGCTTCTTGTGTTAGATGATATATGGAGTGCAAGTGTATGGAGAGATTTACTCAGAAATCCCATTTTGAATGGTTCCTGCAGAACTACTATCTTATTTACTACTAGACATGAAGATGTGGCGACAGAAATGAGAGCTGATTTTGTCCACTATGTTGAGAAAATGCATGAAAACAATGGATGGGAATTAATTAGAAAGATTGTTTTTGAAGATGGGGGCGATGTAATAATTTCTGAATTGAAAGAAGTTGGTATGGAAATTGTCAGAAAATGTGATGGTCTTCCTTTAGCCGTTAAAGTGATGGCTGGTGTTTTATTTCACAAGGCGAGGACCAAAAGTGAGTGGAAAAAAGTTATTGAAAGTGAATTATGGTTTATGAAAAGGATCGATGATGAACTATCAAATGCTTTATATTTGAGCTATGAGGATTTACCTAGTCACCTCAAACAATGTTTTCTTAGCTGTGCTTTCTATCATGGTGAATCATATCGAGAGGACATAATTTGTCTGTGGGTGGCTGAAGGGTTTGTAGTTGAACAATCAGATAGTTTGATGGAAGATATAGCTGAAAGCTACTATGAGGAACTTATTGCAAGAAACCTATTGCAACTTAAACAAGGAGTTTCAGATCATACAAGATTTATTATGCATGATGTTTTACGATCTTTTGGGCGAAAATTGATGGAAGAGGAAGGAATTATCATGAATGATGCTCAATGCACAAGTACAAATTCTTCGACAAAGATTCGTCGTTTGTCCATCTCAAACCAAGGTAATGTCTTATCTATTCCAAATGTGATAATAGAACAAAAGTGTTTAAGAGCCCTACACCTCGTTAATTGCCCTCAAATCAAGCAGATCGAGGATCATGTATTTGAAAGCTTGAAGCGTCTCAGAGTCTTGGATTTGTGTGATACATCCATAGACATCCTCCCAGATTCTCTTGTGAAATTATTTCATCTAAAATACTTGGGTCTTGATCGAACAAAGATTAGAAAGCTTCCTGAATCCATTGAGTGTCTTGCAAACCTGCAAATTTTGAAGCTGTCGGACTGTAAATCACTACATGAACTTCCAAAGGGCATCACAAGGTTGAGCAATTTGAGGCGCCTTCGAATGTCGAATACTCCACTCACCCATGTTCCAAAAGGAGTTGGGAAGCTGAAAAACCTCAACTATCTTGCTGGATTCTTGATCGGCCATTGTGATTCCATGAACAGGATGGGTGAAGGTTGTGACTTGGACGAGTTGCAACATTTGTGCAATCTAAGATATTTACGGATAGACAAATTGGAAAGGGCAAGAACGACAAGAAACAGAAACACTGTGCTTGCAAATAAACCATTTCTTTGGAGATTGAATCTTGAATGGACACTGAATAATAACGAAAATAATGAGGAGGAAATCACTGAGGCAGAGAGGATATGCGACCAACTCACTCCGATGATCGTAAAAGATCTTTGGATCAACAATTTTCCTGGCCGACAGTTTCCAGCTTGGATGGTGTCAACTTCTGTGCATGATTCTTTGGCATATTTGATGCTTCGCAATTTCTCATCATGTATAGTGCTCCCTCCATTGGGTCAATTACCCAATCTAAAACACCTTAGCATTAAAGGAGGAGAAGCAATCAGGAGTATTGGGCCTGAATTCCTCGGCTGCAGAACTCCTGCATTCCCAAGACTTGAGTATCTAGAATTCAATAACATGCCCAATTGGGAAGCATGGGTATTGTGTGTGGCACATGATGAACCTAACGAGGATGTTCATGCAACCAACCTCAATTTGTTTCCTAATATGGAAAAATGTTTCCTCTTCCACTGCCCAAAGCTGAAACATAGCATCCTTCCGCCAACGAGGTTTTTGCAAATTGATTTCTGTCCAAATTTGGAATATGTGGAGAAGGTTGGCATGTTGCAGGAATTCGAAGTTGCTTTTCCCTCAGAATTAAAACAGCTTCCACAATGGGTGTCAAGCTTGGTTAATGCGACTTTGAATAGTTTACAGAAATTCACTATGCTATGCGATTCACTTCTGCTTGATAGTTGCAGTAAGGGGAAGCAAAATTGGCACATCATTAAACAAATTCCAAAAGTTAGTATTTATAGCATTGATGGTAAAACACGCTTGTTGCTTAGAAAAGACTCATACAAATACGAAATAAAGGATGACTTTGGAAGTTTCGTCGCCCTTGTAAGTTCTCTGATCATCTATTTTCTTAACATACCTTTTTGCATATCGTTCAATATTGTCAGGAAGAAAAAAAACTTGTACAAACATTTTATTCTATGGGCAGGATCAACCAGCAAGCTTCCATGGCTAATTGTTTCCTCCATTATGATCAAGGTTAGTAACTAATTAATGGTGGATTTTATAATATCATCACAAATAAAATGTACTTATTTCTTTATTTCTACTTGAAGGTCGCTTGTTGGAATTGGTATAATTTGGCCAAGGCACATATTTCTACTAAATCGCATTGGTGTTTAG
>NW_027431065.1:0-2486 GCF_044706935.1 Curcuma longa | reverse complement strand
AGACAGTACAACCAAACACCGTACAGACATAAGGAGACAGTACAACCAAAGACCATATAGGGAAAGAGGGAAGAGAGAACACACTCCCGTCGAAGAATGGAAGGGTTCAAATGGCTCTTCCTCGACGAGCGACCGTCGAGCTGCATCCTTACACAACATAATGAAAGGGATACAGCACCGACAGCTGGAGGAGGAAGTGCAACCCCACCTCCCTGTATACCAGCATGGCCAGGCCAAGGTCGCGATGGAGAACATCTCCAACTACGACCACGACCATGAGTTTTAACCTCACGGTCGTCGCGCCGTCAACCAACTGGCCGGCATACAGGGATCAGCATCCAGAGCCCGAATAGAATATCGAGGGCAACTCTGGACACTGGGTGGTATTGGTAAAACTAAAAATCTAGGCGAGAGTCGGAAGCCGTCGCCGCTGACCCCGGCGGTGAGGAGGAAGACTCCTCCCTTAGCGCATCCCGCCTCAGAGATTCGACTGAGTCCCTGAGTTGCCGGGCGTCCTGAGAGAGAGTTGCCAAGCCCAAGGTTAATCTTCGGTTCCTTCTCCGAGCCGAAGACGCCTCCCTCTCCGCCTGCCGCAGTTTAATCTCGGCAGCAGCCAAGCGCCCTTCCAGCTGGGCTCTATGCTCGACCACCTCCAGGTATTTCTGCCGGAGCTCCGCCAACTCTTGGCGAGAGTCGATAGCACTGGAGGCCCAGATCCCCATCATGCGATCGGCCTCCTCTTTCTCGGCCCTCAGCATCCTTATCTCTCTCTCCATTCCGGCAAGATCCATGCCTAAGGAAACAAGAAGAAGAAAGCAAGAGAAGATGGGATTCGAACCAACCTTTTGGGCCCAATATATAGCCTAGTTCGCCCGTCCTCCACCGTTAGATCGTCCTGACAACTTTATCAGGTCTCGCGATCCGAACCGCTGACAAGTAGGTTACGCAGGAAACTAGGCGTTATCATAACTCCCTGCCGTTTCCCAAGGCACCTTACCCACGTCGCCTGTTGGCGTGTCCAACATGCCAAAATATTACGGAAAAGGACAACCCATACCGGCGTCCCGTACGGAGGTCCGACACAAAGATACGAGGAAATATAAGACTTGCGGATACGACAAAAATGACAAACACGGATCAAGACTTAGTTTTGCTCCAATTTTTATTTTTATTTATTAATTTTCACCTTCCCCATCTGGTTTATCCAGGGGAAGGTTTACATTGGACATGGGACCAAAAACAGAGCCGGGCTCCCTCAGCTCACGCTCCATCGCCTTCACCCGGGCCACTCCTTCGAGGAACTCGTCCCTCAACTCCCGGGTTTGGCGAAGATCCTCGATTGAACTCTGCTCAGTCGCACGAGCTCGGTTGAGAACCACGCTCAGCTCTTTCTCCAGAACCGCTACCTTAGCCATTGCTTGAAGATGTTCCCGCTCCCGGGCAGCATCCCGGGCTTCAGCCTCGTCCAACTTTCCCTGCAGTATCAGGGCTCGGAGATGTTGGTGCGACGCATCAAGAGCCCAAGTCCGGGCTCTATGTTCCGCAGCCTCCTTAGCCGCTATCAGCTGTCGCATACACCTCTCGGCAGCGTCGTTGTCCATGACCCCTTAATGGATGATGCCGGAATGAAGGAAGAGATGGGGAAGCTTTCTGAAAGAAAAGTTAGAATGAGGAGACGGTAGACCCTCGAGCGTATTTATAATGCGGACTTGATGGTTCGGGTACTCTCTCCGCCGCTTCAGCAACCAATGGCGTCTAGGCACGCATAGTAATTGGCTTTTAATGGAAATACAGTATACGAAGAGGCGGGAAAGCGTTATTTTGGTCGCGCCGATTCGCTCTTAGTCATCGTGATTCGCGTCTTTCCGGGAGTGCAGGGGTATGATGGATAGCGGATAAATGGTTCAGGGAAAAGGGTTGAGCACAAACAATATCTGAAAAGATAATTAACACTAGATAGGGTATGATAACACAGATACTCGACCACAAAACCCACACACATACAAAACTAGGACTCAGTCGCTCTCAGGCCCAGACTCGCCGTCAGGCCTGCTGCTCGAAGAAGAAGGAAGATGAACTCCCGGTCGGGTTAGACAGTTCAGTCGCCCCTCCAAGCTTCGTAGCTGGGCCAAAGTCCCCTCAAATATGCGGCTAGACAGCAGAGCTCCTTCCATCGCCCCACCCATCACTTGTTGGAGTAGTCGAACCTGGCGGCGCATAGAGGCAATCTCTCGCTCCAGCGCCCGGATGCGACGATTAGCAGCGCAAAGATCAGATGACTGCAAGGAAGCTCTCTGGCCGTCAGCCCTGCGCCCTTGCTCCAGATCCAAGATGGTCCCTTGGAGCTCAGCCGCCTTACGAGTCCAAATCTCCGCTTGGCGCTCAGCTGCCTCCTTCTCCCGGATGGCCTCGATCAGGCGTTGGGCCAGGTCGTCCGCGTCCATGGCAGTCCGAAAATATTTGACGATGGAAGTAGAACAATAAAG
>NW_027431064.1:0-2402 GCF_044706935.1 Curcuma longa | reverse complement strand
CTTGCTTTCTTCTTCTCTTGTTCCTTAGGCATGGATCTGCCGGAATGGAGAGAGATAAGGATGCTGAGGGCCGAGAAAGAGGAGGCCGACCGCATGATGGGGGTCTGGGCCTCCAGTGCTATCGACTCTCGCCAAGAGTTGGCGGAGCTCCGGCAGAAATACCTGGAGGTGGTCGAGCACAGAGCCCAGCTGGAAGGGCGCTTGGCTGCTGCCGAGATTAAACTGCGGCAGGCGGAGAGGGAGGCGTCTTCGGCTCGGAGGAGGAACCGAAGATTAACCGTGGGCTTGGCAACTCTCTCTCAGGAGGCCCGGCAACTCAGGGACTCAGTCGAATCTCTGAGGCGGGATGCGCTAAGGGAGGAGTCTTCCTCCTCACCGCCGGGGTCAGCGGCGACGGCTTCCGACTCTCGCCTAGATTTTTAGTTTTACCAATACCACCCAGCATCCAGAGTTACCTACGATATTCTATTCGTAGCTCTGGGTGCTGGTCCCCTGTATGCCGGCAGGTAGGTCGACGGCGCGACGACCGTGAGGTTAAAACTCATGGTCGTGGTCGTAGTTGGAGATGTTCTCCATCGCGACCTTGGCCTGGCCGTGCTGGGATACAGGGAGGTGGGGTTGCACTTCCTCCTCCAGCTGTCGGTGCTGTATCCCTTTCATTATGTTGTGTAAGGATGCAGCTCGACGGTCACTCGTCGAGGAAGAGCCATTTGAACCCTTCCATTCTTCGACGGGAGTGTGTTCTCTCTTCCCTTTTTCCCTATATGGTCTTTGGTTGTACTGTCTCCTTATGTCTGTACGGTGTTTGGTTGTACTGTCTCCTTATGTAATAGTCGTGTTATGCAATGAAAAGGGGTGGTTTTATTATGGTCTATGTTATGAAACCATGTGTGATTTTGTATGCACCGGAGTATAACCTTACTTGCAGGAATGTAAGATATGTGTGACGAGAGTTAGTAAAAGGAATACAACCCTATTTGCTGTTATGTAATATACTTGCGATATTAACTGGTACAGATTGGCTCGTACCTGAGTCATTAAGGCCTGATGAGGGATAAGCTCTCATGAAGAACATAGTAATCCTGGCCGATGTAGGCAGAAGAAATCATAAGCCCAGGCGCCGAGCCATGACTGGGAACTCCAAGTTATGATCATAAGTCGGGTTAACGAAAGGCGGGAAGCTCTGATACCGTTTGTTGATGAGCCGGGTTAAGAATTCCGAAAGTCGGGAAGCGGATCTGTGCCGGGAATTGGAGACAAGATTGCACTAGATATGTGCCGAAGTCCAGAGAAAACACCGGGCCTGAGCCGGGAATAAGAAACCAGAAGTCCAGATAAAACACCGGGCCTGAGCCGGGAATAAGAAACCAGAAGTCCAGATAAAACACCGGGCCTGAGCCGGGAATAAGAAACCAGAACTTGTCTCGGGTCTGTGCCGAGATCAAGGTACGGCGCCGGACCGACTCCGGACTTTGGTCACCGGGTCTGAGCCGGGAATAAGAACCGAACTTGTCCCGGGTCTGTGCCGAGATCAAGGTACGGCGCCGGAGCTGGTCCGGGCTTTGGTCACCGGGTCTGTGCCGGGAAATAAGAACCGAACTTGTCCCGGGTCTGTGCCGAGATCAAGGTACGGCGCCGGAGCTGGTCCGGGCTTTGGTCACCGGGTCTGTGCCGGGAAATAAGAACCGAACTTGTCCCGGGTCTGTGCCGAGATCAAGGTACGGCGCCGGAGCGGGTCCGGGCTTTGGTCACCGGGTCTGTGCCGGGAAATAAGAACCGAACTTGTCCCGGGTCTGTGCCGAGATCAAGGTACGGCGCCGGAGCTGGTCCGGGCTTTGGTCACCGGGTCTGTGCCGGGAAATAAGAACCGAACTTGTCCCGGGTCTGTGCCGAGATCAAGGTACGGCGCCGGAGCTGGTCCGGGCTTTGGAAATCCAGCTTGTCCCGGGTCTGTGCCGAGATCAAGGTAAGGTGCCGGAGCTGGTCCGGGCTTTGAGATGAATAATTCCATAGATAATCAGGAGATACCAAAATACGAACGTAGGTTGAAAGTATAGAAAATAACTCCATAGCTAAGCAGAAGTACCGATGTGTCAGACTGGCAATAAGTGGAATAGCTTTGCAGTTATGCCGGGGCGTCGGACATAAGCCGGGAATAAGAGAAATAGCTCCGCAGTTATGCCGGGATACGGACGTCGGACATAAGCCGGGAATAAGAGAAATAGCTCCGCAGTTATGCCGGGATACCGGGACGTCGGACATAAGCCGGGAATAAGAGAAATAGCTCCGCAGTTATGCCGGGATACCGGGACGTCGGACATAAGCCGGGAATAAGAGAAATAGCTCCGCAGTTATGCCGGGATACCGGGACGTCGGACATAAGCCGGGAATAAGAGAAATAG
>NW_027431063.1:0-2967 GCF_044706935.1 Curcuma longa | reverse complement strand
CTGAAAGCTGAAATCAGAACAAAACTACAGAAACTGTGAATTGCATCTTCCCTCTTCTCCTCCTTCGATTCTTCAATTTGGTGTCAAACAAACAGCTTAATCCACTAATGTGGCTTCGGCAATCCCATCTGAAGCTTCAATCTGGTTGTGGGGTCGTCTTCTCGCGTGCCAGAACCCTGAAGAACCGAAGAAACCCTCTCCTGCACAATCAGAGCTCGGCACGGCACTGATTTCAGCTGCAAAACCAAAAATCTCTCCTCCTCCTTGCTCGATGAAGTTGCTGACCCCTTGGATGTATTCCGCGCCCTTCAGAGAACCCCTCATCAAGTTGCGGCTTCGAATTTCTCAGCACCTCAGCGGAACAAACAAGAACAGAGCTCGACGGCGGCGGCAAAACCCTCGCCGTCGCGCGCCGTCCGGTCGCCGGATTATACCCAATCGGCCGGCGTTGGACTCTTCATCGATCAAGGATCACAATGGGATAGGTTTGGCAGGACGGGGCTGGCCGTGCGCGTACGTCGGTGAACAGTGGATGCTTTCTCGCGCGGTTTCGGGACGAAGATGAACAGTGGCGCAGCCACTGTTCACTTCCTAAGTTCAGCCTTAAATACCGCCGATTAACCCTTTAATCTCAGCCCTTGATCTCTGATTCAACGGTGAACACTTGATCTAGGCTTTAGGGCAGTCTAGGGTTTCCAAAAAATTCCGAAATTTTGATCAGGCTCGATCTAAGTCATATCCTCCGTGTTAGCTCGATCAATTTGACAATTTTGACTCGATTTGACCGCGGTTGAGCTTGAGTTGGGTCCGGTTCGAGCCCTAAAACCAATTAAAATCAAATTAATAGAAAAATTACCATTAAATCATGAAAATTATAATCAAGCCTCAGATTATGCAATAAATGACAATTAAGATCAAATCGATTCATTTTGTAATTTATTTTCATGTAAAAACCCAAAATTGAATCGATTAAAAATATATAAAACTCTAACTCATCAATGTGTTAGCTATCGTGTGGCCGTGTGGGCCTTATTTATAATTTTCTGTGGTGGTGAGTGTTGATTGGACAGAGTAGTCCTATTCCAGCCGCCTGTGGTTGAGTATATTTGTTTGTATTTCAGGAAATTGTCACGGTTACTGGGGGATGCTGCCGAAATTTTTCGGACGGCCTTCTCGGGGCGTGACAATACCAACCGAATCCAACATCAACAGGATACCAAATCAACAGTACTGAATCTGTCAAACACACCATCCAAACAATTCCATAAACTCCACTAGAATCAACAAGAAGTTTACCTTCAAGATCAATCCCAATTAAGCCCTCAATCAAGCCTCTGTTCAGCCCAAACCTTTCCTTAATCAACCGAAACCTATAAAACAGTAACCACCTCCAATAACAACATACTAAGCAAGAATCTAATCCAATGAAACAAACTCCTACAAGATCTAACCAACATCAACTTACCTCTAGATCTGATCAAAGCCTAATCAAGCCAAACTCTTCTTCATTGGCAGTGGACGGCGAAGGCGCGGCGGTGGAGGGCGTAGCAGCGTCTGGCCGCGAAGGGCAGGTGAGGGCGACGGCTGTTCGCACTCGAGGGGTGAAGGAAGGCGAGGGCTCGGCGGCGTCGCGGATGGTGGCGTGTGGCTGACCTCTTCTCTGTGCGTCGGGCGGCGGAGAGGGAGGTGCGGCGGCGTCGAGCTAGGCGTGCGGCTAGGGAGCAGTAGGACGGCGGCGTCGGCGTCCCGCGGCGGTGACCTAAGTGTGGCGACAGGGCATTGGGGTGGAGGAAATGCGAGGAAGGGGAGGGAGGAAGCAGCAGCTCGAAGAAGAAGAGGAGAGGCGGCGGTGTCGGCGTCGGGTAGAAGAGGAAGGTGCGAAGGGGAGCTTCGGTGCGGTGCGGCACGGCGCGGCAGAAAAGAAAGGTTTGTGTTTTAACGAGGGATGAACAGTAACCTAATCGGTTTAACCCCAATCGGTGCCCATCAAAACAAGTTTTAAGTGTAATTTTCATGATTTTATTACAAAAATACTACTCAAATTTTAAGTGCCTCAAAAATTACATTTTGATGCATTTTAACTAAAATGCCTCATTAGATAGTGTCTTCTAAAATCATTTTTCTTGTAGTGTGAGGTTTTCTTCTATCAAACTACTCATCACTAAGATGCATTGAGATCTTGGTTTGCTCCACGTGGCATCCTTCACGTCTTCACTTATGTAGCTCGTCTTGTCTCAACAACTCTTCAATGTTCCTTGTTGTGCAGTCTCTCAAATGTTCATGTCATCCTTCTCCAAACTATACAAACCTCGAGCCATCCAACCATCAAGCCTTGGCCATGCTAAATTTCTATGAATTGTTTAAAGTCTTGCATGTCTTCACGAACATATCAAACATAATAATGAGACAAACTTAAATTCTTTGCCTAAACCATCAAAAGCATGATCAATCTTGATCTTAAAGAGTTGATTACAATAATAATCTCCCCTTTTGATGATTAACAATATATTTAAGTTAGTTAAATATCAACAAGATATAAATGAAAATATGAAACCTAATCAGACTCCCCCTACATCTAAAGCTCCCCCTTAAATTAGATTTTTTTTCAAAAATAAGCAAGAAAGAACAAAACTAACTTAACCATTCACTCTTTTCTCCCTTTGCCATTCATAAAAAAGTTTAAAACCAAAACAATCTAAAACTAATAAGGTTGATCAAAAATGAGTATTCCATATATCAAGTATCAAAATATAATAAAACATAAGTCTAAAAACATCATATCAAAACATTCAGTACAATATCAATCTAATAAAATCAATTATAAATCGACTGAATCAAGTTTAGTTGACTAATTTCTAACATAGTGGACAAGTGTATAGAGATTATTTCAGTACCAAATTTGTAAACTATATTAATAAATCTATAGATCACTAAAGTTTTGTATAAGAATTTGTCTAATGCATGCTT
>NW_027431062.1:0-9009 GCF_044706935.1 Curcuma longa | reverse complement strand
TATTAGAAAGTATTTTTCATTCGTCTTTCTAACAAATCTATTTGAAACAAAGTATGCATGTTTAGATACATAATATTTTCCATCCTACTGTATTAACTTTTTTGATACATAATATTTCAAATAAAGATAAATAATATAGTTACAAGTTACAACATTGCTGCTGTGTGCTGCTCATACATTGATATACATCAGAGAAAAATAACTTTAATTAAGAGAAGCATGCACACACTTCAAAGATTGAATTCTACAAACAAACACACACACACACAAACAATAGGACTATTTGTTTCAGTTTCCAGCACTCATGATACTTGAGGTTGTTTCTACAAGATAAGACATGGTCTTTCTGTGCCGGCTAAGTCCAACACTGCCGGAAAAGATATGGAAGCATTCAAGCTCCGACGTCGTCTCTGCCACAGACTCCAGCAGACTCTCCATTCCAAATTTCTCGAATAATCCGACACTGTTGCTGTCGGAGTTCATCATCCAAATGGCTTGTTCAATCACAAACCTCCTTATTCTTGGGACCTTGATATCTGGATACTCGTACTCCTTCAGTATTTCTACAAGCTTCTCCACGAGGTCAATCTCTTGAATTTCAGCTTTCTTCAGTGCTTGAGAAAACTCATCAGGATTTGTGATTTTGCAGAGCTGTGTGGCTAGACCAATAGATACTTCCAATAGTTTCTCTTTTTCCTTCATGATGGCCTTCAGTACCTGTTAATTCGAGCAATAAAGTTTAAATATCGATCTAAAAAACATTCATAACCATCAAATACTGAAACTAAGAAGGGTTGCTAATTAACAGAGTATGAATCTTACCGTGGGCAAGGCGACAGCAACTTGGCTGAGACTATCATAACATTCAATTCTAGTATAAGCACACAAATTGCGCAAAATCCTCGAAGCGTTGATTCGGAGAACAGGATCGGTTAGCACGCTGATGAGCTTCCTTAATACCTCTGGTTTCTTCAATATACGGTCACAATTGTTGCTGCTTTCCAATGCCAACATCGCCAGGGTCTCTCCTGCCTGATTGCATACATAATTCACATCATCACTAGATCCAGGCATGAAAAAGATCGACACGAGCAGCTTGATAACGCCACCTGTGTTACCAATCTCCTCCTTAGCATGATCATCCATGCTCAAGCTTTTTAGTATCTCAATTCCCAGCTTCTGCATCTGGATGTCTCCATTCTTTACGATCTCCCTTATGTTGCTCACCGTGAATACTATTTTGGATGTCTCCTGCCGGAGCATTTTGCCGACCTCTCCATCAGTGTCAACTAACATTTTCACCACTTGCAATGATCGTTTGACGACTATTCTACTTTGTGTGGTTGGTGTGCTCGAACCAGTCAGGTCTATGATATTGGAGAGGAGGCCTCTGGTGCTTCCGATCTTCCAACAGTTGTCATGGTCAGCTGAGAGCTTCTTGAAGATGAGAAGGCCCAACAGGTTGAGCTCAGAGAAGCTATGCTCCATATCAGGATTAATCTGACAAGAGGTCCTGCCACTGTGAAGCAACGATGACAATGACTCCATTGCTCCAGGAATCGCAGCGACTCGAAGCACGTTTCTCCTCCTTCCTGCTAGCTCTGACACAATCTGTGCCGCGCACAGCCTGATCTCTTCTTCTCCTGGGTTCTTCCAATTCAGCATCTCGATCAATCTCTCCATCGTCGACGTCGAAGACCCAATTTTTCTTAGCGTGCCGAAGACAAAACGGTCATTGCGCACCAACTTCCGTAGGACTCGAAGCCCCATAAGTTGTTCTTCATGGAATTCAGAGTCCAACAAATCCTTAGCGAAGCTCACCAAGTTCATCTTAAAGCCGTCGAAGACGCTGTCATTAATGCATTTGGTGTAAATCTCGTAAAAGAATCGCCTAATCGGAACGATTCCCATTGGTCCGAGCATATATTCTCGACTAACATTCTCTAGAAGACGACACCAGTAGATCCTCCACACCCAGTAGCTTCTTTCCACCAAGTATATGAGAGCTTCACCGAGTGCTAGTCCATAGAATAGATTTAACGAGATCCTGGCGTTCCTTTTACTTTGTACCTCTTCGCCATAATCCTGATCAACAAGGCGCATCAAGGAGAGCGTCACACAGGTAACGGCAGACAAGAGTTGAAGGCAAGAGAGTGCCCTACTGATGAATTTCGATGCGACTATCCAACCCAGATAATGATGACCCTTAATGTTTCTATTTTCTGGTGCTCTCTTATTATATGGCTGCAGGACTCTGAACTGAATCGCTCGGAAACTGTTACTGAGAGGGTGCGCAGGCAGCTGCTGCCACTCCAGCTCATGACTGCGGCTGAAAATTCGTATGCCTTCGATGACGAGAATTATCGTCACAAAATCGAAGTCGGCTCGCCGGAGAGCCTCCAAGAAACCACCAAGAACAACAGTTGTAGCCCAGATGAAGGCCAACGCCCCGAGTCCAGTGGCAGACTTCTCTAGTATCGCAAGATGGAACGCGAAAAGCGTTAACTTCTTTTCAGGAGTGTGGATTTTGCTGCTCTTCCGCTCTGTCGGGGTTGGATTTGTATCTCTCGGTTCCGGATGAGGCGCAAAGGGAGAGTGCCCTGAGATTGCCAAAGTGCTGCTGTGCCGTACCGGAATTTGGACATCTTTCGGCCTCGTGTCTTTTGGATCTTCTACTGATTGCTCTTTCGCAAACATCATCGATCGCTTCGACACTTTTATCAGCTGCGACAAAGCTCGATCTTCTTGCAATATCGACTTTAATTAATTGTAGTGCTAGCTGAATCCCAACAATATATATAATTAACAAAGCTTAAGCTTTCGATCGAGTCGCCTTCCTGTCAAAAGGAATTAATCCACATGATTAGTAGTGAGATTATGGAAGAATCATGAAGACTCAAGAAAGATAATTAAGTCGTGGACACCACAAATAAAGATGATGAATTAAACCTACCCTTTGATTTCGTTCATGGGTGCGAAGCTAAGGAGACGATGCCTTCGAATATATTGCAATATTGCAGCGCGTGTTTCCTTCTTCTCAGGCGTTTACTTTTCCGGGTCAACGATCGTGTTCCGTCTCATGACGATCAGGTAACTTGTATGATATTCTCAGAACAAAGTCAACTGAGACCTTGAGGGATATTATATTGCCGTCTGACCTTTTCTCTATATAGGTATTTTTAAAAAAATGAAAATATGCTTAATAATTTCCCTAAGTTTTAATCGGTTTTTAAAAACACCCTAATGTTTTATTAATATCAAAATTAGCCCTTTGCAAAGAGATTTGGTACGTGGTGATTTAAAATGGTAAAACAGGGCGTACTGCTGAAAATATTTTGACAATAAAATATAAATAGCAAAGCATTTTGAGATTTTACTAAATAAATAATATATAATATACCATAAATTACCTAAATTTTTTTATTAAGGCATCATTTTTTAATTTTTTTCTTATTTAATGTAAGATATATAGTAATATGCATGGTAGGTTTTAAAGTTAAAATTAATAAGTAACAAAGAAAAAAAAAACAAGTGGATTTTTAAATTCTTTCCATTATAATGTCGGAATCAATGCTTGTGCTATATTCACTATACTATGTTGTATATGTTAAATTATACATATAATGCTTTAGGGATTTGGATTTTACATGAAGGATATATTAATCATGGATATTATTTACAAATGATATTATTTTGATAGATGGAGCACGTGAAAGATTAATCTCATGGACGAACTTATTATTTACAAATGATATTATTTTGATAGATGGAGCACGTGAAAGATTAAATCTCATTAGAAATGATATATTAATCATGGACGAACTTATTATTTACAAATGATATTATTTTGATAGATGGAGCACGTGAAAGATTAAATACTATTAGAAATAAAAAATTTTAGATTTAATAGAGTAAAGATAGAATATATGAAATTTAAGTTTAATAATATTAGACGTGATAGATAAATGTTAAGATAGTTGTTTGTAACTGAAAGTTTTAAATATTTAAGATCATTTTTATAAAAGAAAAAGAAGAGATTGAGAGAGATGTTTTATATAGAATACAAGCGAGATTATTGAAATAGAGGAGAGTGTCAGGTGTTTTGTGTGATCGTTAAGTACATCTAAAATTTAAAGAAAAATTTTACAAAACAGTAGTTAGACCCACTATGTTAAATGAAATTGTATATTGAGTTATAACTTGAGCATATGAACAGAAGATGAGAATTACAGAGATGAAGATGTTAAAGTGGACGTGTGAACATAAAAGTATGAACATGATAAGACATAAAAATATTTTTAAAAAAGTAAGAGTTGTTTATATTGAGAAAAAATTTTAGAGGATATATTTAAGATTGTATAGATATGTACTTAAATGATCAATAAATATTATAGGTAGATGATGTAAAATTATGACAAATGTACAGATCAAATAAGAAATACAAAAAAAGACTTAATCAACCATAAGAAAATAAAATAAAATTTATTTAAATATAAATGATTGTATAATAAGGAATATAATTCAATAACATAAAAAAAATTTATATAGCCGACCATATCTAGTGGGATAAGGTTTTGTCATTGTTATTGTTATTATAATACTTTAAATAAATGAAATAATAATTATAAGGGCAACAAAAATCTCAATTGCCAAAAGTTTTATTTCTTGTATTATCTCAGTGATAATCCTTACCTCTAGAGCCCCTCCAGGATTATCCCACACAATCTAGAAGTAGGATTGATTGTTCGATTAAAATCGAATTGAACGAAACTGAATTAATCAAAACCAAACAAATCAAAATTTTTTTTAACTAATCAAATTTTTAAATAAAAATTGAACAAATCGAACCGATAAAATATTGTTTAGTTCAATCAAAAATTAAAAATTTTAAATATTATGAAAATTTTATTCAATTTCAAAATAATCAAACTATTGCTCAGCTTTATTTGGAAGGCTAAATTATAAGGGCTTTGTCTTACACATGTGTAAGACATTTCCGTACAAATTGAGGACCAACCTCATAACCTATTAAATTGAACGCATGTACGCACTCTCCTGCATAATAATTTTCATACATCATTTTTGGATATGGTCAAATTAATAGTTTATTATATAATTAAAATTTTTCTAGATGAACATGATCTGTGAGCATGACAATAACTTAAGAAGAGACAAAAGTCAAGAATTTTCTAAAATAATCTACACGATTTTGATGTGTCGACGTCTGAGAAATTGACTAGGAGAGACGAAGTCAAGAAGATCGAGCAAAGGATTAGGCTTAACTTGTAAGATTGCTGAGAGAGAGAGAGAGAAAGTGGAGGATTGGCTGCAATTTTACAAGAGGTACAAAATACATAGACCAATTTTGAATTTTGGTTAAAGTTACTTTAATCAATTTTAATTAATTGTTCTACGTTGGAATAATTTCACTTATAACAATTTTAACTAAAATTATTTCACATCATCATAATTTAATGAAATATTTTTTGAATATGTTGTAGTAGTTTTGACTAAAATTATTATATATTATAACAGTTTAATCAAATTATTAATACACTACCAGAATATGAGTTTTTTAAGATGAAAAATAGAATGGGTAATGTTTGATTTTTTTTTAAAAAAAAAGGCATTCTTTCTACGATAATAAAAATAAATGATTTTCTTTTAATTTTTGTCCATAATTTTTTTCATTCAGATATTCAGTATAGATGAAAAAAAAACTCAACTTTTTGGTAGCAGAAAAAAAATTAAAAAAAAAACATATATTTTTTATTCAAAGCATGCATTTCCAATAAGATATCCTAAATAAAGGTGGTTAAAGGAAAGAAGATTGGGAAAAGGTAAAGAAGAAGAGGATGTTGCAGAATTTTTGTTTTAAAAACAAAAATTGAAAGACCAAGATGGTCGTTGCAAAACTTAATAGAACAAACCATATCTGCTGAAGGATGACATGGATTTGCTGAAAGAACATTAGTTCTGGAATGAAATAGGAACGAGCTTGATCTTGTATAAGCTCATCATATCCATTAAAGATCTTGTTGAGTACACCAACAAACACCTCACCTACGAAATGCCAGTAAACCAATTTTTTGTCATTTGATTGAATTCAAGCCAATGGGAGTTGGCATATATAGAATATACAACTCAAAATTCTTTGGGTTTCAGTTCAAAATAGAGATACAACTTTAAACTAGAATTTTCTCCTCTCATCCATCAGCTACTTCTTGGAGACATAAGCAGGGGCGGATCCAGAAATAATTTTTGGCGAGGGCTAATAAAATTTTTTTTACAATGTAGAGGAATCAATAATTTTGTTTAAAAAATTAAATGTGCGGGAGGAAAAGATCCTGATCCGAAAATCCAAAAAATATATATCACTCAAAATGCAAATCACTTAGCCAATTATCTCTTTTCCTCTCCTAATATCAAAACGGACAGAATCTCCCCAATAAATTAGGGGTATAAGAGGTATACATAATGTCCCTGTCCAAATACACATCAAAACCCTTAGACATAGGGCTAATAAATCATCAATTTATATCAGAAATATAATAAAAAAACACATACACAGTTTACAAAGTCAAAAACATCATAACAGCAAATCAAACCACTAAAAAGGAATCCACATACCCAATATGTTGTGCAATTCCTTATTTCCGTTCCAGAATAGGTTAAGCGGCTACATATTATGACCTAAACAACCACTTTTAAAATCATATGAAGTGCAAAAGAAAATATGGAGCCAAGTAGCCAACATATAAAATCTTAAAAGTCATACCTCTTTTAGTGAATTAATGTAGCTTCATTTCACGTATTCTTCACCTTCACAAAATATCAAAACTTCTCCTGGATTAGATAACAAACAAGTTAGAGTAGCAATCTTAGAGGGAAAAAAACAATAAAATTCTTGGTACCAGATGTTGAAAGTCATGTTTTCATACTTCAGAAGAAAACAATAGATCGAAAAAGGACAAAACACCACTTGATCGAGTAAAAGATGAAACTGAAATCTAAAGCAAGTATGAAAAAAAAAACCTCAGCAACTTTCACGAAAGAATATTGCGAATCAAAACCAAAGAAAGCTTAAGGAGAGATCTGAGAAATATTTTCTAACAGAAAAAAAGGTTAGGTTTCGCTTAAAAATGAGAATACCTCACCTATCTCCTTGGATCAAACGAAAACTAGTGAAGCAAAAACCGCAAAATTAAAAACAGAGAAAAAACGTCACGAAAAGAGGGAAAAAACTTCATCAAGAAGAAGGATAAAGGGAGAGAGACGAAAACAGAGCGATGACAATATGTCTCCGAGAAAGGCCGCAGCGCTTCTGCGAGAAATACCGAAATCGATCGAACCCGGAAAGGAAATCGAGTGAAAGAAGGAGACTCACGAGATTGCCAGCGCCGATCCTGGCGAGGGCTTCAGCCCCCTCCAACCCTCGCCTGGATCCGCCCCTGGACATAAGCATAATATTGTGCCATAGGAACCACAAAAGCAATCACCAGCAAACCTCCAACAACAAGAGTAAACTGTCCCCGCTTCTCTTCCGTCTCTTCTCTAGATTTGAAGTTAGATTCACGCTTGTTATCCTTGAATGTAGGCCCTCCAGGATTTGGCAGCCCATCAATGGCAGCAACTAAACGTTTCGCAGTAGAGACTACAGCCTCATTATATTTCTCATCTGTAGCTAATACTGCAAGACGATAATAACCATGAGTAGTACTTGCAATTTTAATAATCAGAATGCAAGACAATAATAACTATGACCAGTATTTAAATTTTGATGATCAGAATGCAAGACAATAACAGTTTCCATAAATACTTTTCACAGGCTAGTTCTGAATTTCATAGATAGAATTTATGATCTCAAAAGAAGGAAAATTGTCAAGAACATATATATATAGCACATTAGTGATATTGATCAGAAGCGGAAGCTAGTTTTTTTGTAGTTAAAGGGTGTAGGGATCTGCATGCGTCTAAAAACAATTTTAGCCGCATAAATGCAGCGGAAAAAGGATCCCTCTAGAAATTCATGCGAAAAATCATACTCGTTTTACTGATTCTATCTACTGGAATTGAGGTTACCTTTGATGCGAGCCCTTCGCAATCCCGACAACAACTTTTGCCTTCAAAGGTTGATGGATCTCAGCACGATTAGTGTGTTCGTGCCTCCACGGTATCTACATAAACACTGAGATGAAGAGGAACCAGATTGTGGTGCTAGCCACAATTCTAGGTTCGGCCAAGAGGTAGAAAAGAAGAGGAAGAAGACCAAGATCCTTCTCTCAAGAGCCTCTCACCCCTTTTTATATTCAACCATGAAATATGAAGGGTTTTTGGCCTTGGGATTCAATAGAATTAATACCTTTATTAATCCCGTGCATGTCATGGATAATGATCCATGCAACCTTCTTAATGATGCTCATGCAACCCTCTTAATGATAAGAGAATTAATACCCTATTAATCTCATGCATGATGATCATGCAACCCTCTTAATGGATTCGATTTAACTTGAGTCCAACTCAAGTCTTACTCAATCCGAATTGACTTGAGTCCAACTCGAGTCTAATTCAACGAGTCTACCTTGAGTCTCACTCAATAAGTCTAATCTACATTAGACTCAATCCAATAGCCTAATGATCCATCACATGAATCATCTCCAAATCACATGTCCTAAGTGTGTGATCCAATAGGTTCTCGTAACGTTAGCAATGTCTTTAAAATCATTTTAGAGACATAAGCAATGAGCGGCATCTAGCAATACATCATTGTTACCCAAGTGATGAGAATGTTGAGATCCGACACTACCTTTCCGTGACTACTATCTTGTATGACTCAGTCCTTCTATCATTGATATCTAGATTGATCAATGAGGCATAGACCGTGTCATCCTCATATCAATCATGAATTTCTTGATCTCCAAGTAGACTACTCAATCAAATAAGCTCAATATCTCATATTGACTTATTCGAACATGATCATGCATTTTTGTAGTCCTACTCTATCAAGAG